>NW_025365895.1:0-4924 GCF_016433145.1 Gracilinanus agilis | reverse complement strand
CTATATTATATAAGGTTTATATATGTATATAAATATGTATATATTATATTATAGAATTATATAATATATAAAATATTACATAATATGTTCTGTATATTCCATATTCAAGCCTCGGAATATCAAATTAGGCTAGTTATACAAACAGCCCTGAAATATCTACTTGTCTACCCACTGGGCTAATACATTTGAAAAATGATTTACCAGGTTGTCATAACAAGTTATTCCCTTCAAATCATCTGCGTAGTCATTAAAATAAAGGCCTCCCGTGATTCTCCAGATTAAATATCTGCTGGGTTATTTTTACAACTCCAAAAGGCACAGTTAGGAGAATAGCGTGAAGGAAGAGAACAGCATATGCCAGCGGAGCGCGGCTCGCTGTTCCGGCGACGTCCTCTCAGGACAACCGGAAGAGGGGAACAGCTTGTGCCTTAGAAGACTTTCCTTTCTTAATAGAATTACTGTTCCGTCCCTAATGAGGTTTCGCGTGGCAGCGAGGCATCGGGTTACCAGCGGCCGGTGCAGAGGCACCCAGGGTGGCCGCTCTGGGGCCGTCCTGCAGAGCTTGACGTCAAGTCTCTGAACTACTAAATTAAAAGCTGGCAGGCCGCTGCCGGGCCGGAGGGGCTTCCTCCTTCCCAGAATAAGTCCTAGGGATCCCCCTGGCAGCCCTTAGCAAGGACGGCTGCACCACCCGCCAGCTGCTCAGGAGGGCCGGGATGGAGGCTCCCTCTAAGGGCTGGGCCAAGGCTCTAAGCAGTTTGTAATGGGGGAAACTCAGGAAATTGTAGACATTGTTTGAGAAAGGTGTGATCATGTCTTGTTGAATCATCACTTTGATCTTCTCCCAATCATGCAATGATCTTGTCTTCCGTGTGATGGGTCGCGGCTTTCTGGGGGCTTTGCTTACTGTCTGCTTTCCGGGTTTGGACTGAAAAGTGACTTGAGTGTCTTCTTTCCTCAGGTCCCCAGCCATGGCTGGGGGGCTGTTCGCCATTGAGCGGGATTTCTTCTTTGAACTGGGTCTCTATGATCCGGGCCTGCAGATCTGGGGCGGTGAAAACTTTGAGATTTCTTACAAGGTAAAACATTTCACTTGTGACCGGTGCGGCGGATTGCAGGGAGCCAGACCCGGCCGACTCGCAGCCCTTGGGAGAGCGCCTTTAGGAGGGCCTTTCGATTCAGCGATCATTTATTCCTTTTATGAGTGGCATCAGCGCTCTGCAGAGGGCATCATGGGATACGGAAACTGACGAGGGAGCCCCAGATTGCCTTTCATCCAGAGACTCCCCAGTGGGCCTTTTTTAGAAAGAAATCTGGATCCATATATTTTGTGTAACTAGTTTCCTTTGTCATCCCTTGTATTTTATACTATGCACTTAAAAACATCCTATGATGTGTGGAATGCCCTCTACCAGAAAACGAACTGAAAAACAGAGACATGAAAGATACAGTCTATCTATACGGAGCTTTTTATTGGGTGCAGGGATGGGAGGGAGGGGCCAAGATAATTGGGAATCAGTTCTATTAAATAAATACAATTTTTTTTAAATAACATTTTATGGGTGTAGGGAGGGAAGGGAGAGGGACCAAGATAACTAGGAATCAATTATATTAAGTAATTTTTTTTTTAAATAACATTTTGGGGGTCAGCTGGGTGGCTCAGTGGATTGAGAGCCAGGCCTAGAGACGGGAGGTCCTAGGTTCAAATCTGGCCTCAGACACTTCACTTGACCCCCACTGCCTAGCCCAGTGGTGGGCAAACTCCAGCCTGCAGGCCAGATGTGGCCCCCTGAAATGTTCTCTCTGGCTGCTTGACATTATTCCTAATCTGACAAATACAACGAGTAGGATATAATACAATGAAACTTCCAAAGAGTTGCCTTAGAAACAGACTGACAGATGAGCATTTCCTTTCCTTTGGCCCCCTCTTTAATAAGTTTGCCCATCACTGATCTAGCCCTTACCACTCTTCTGCCTTGGAACCAATATGTAGTATTGATTCCAAGATGGAAGGTAAGAGTTTAAAAAAATTTTAATAACATTTTATGGGTATGGAGAGGGGAGGGAAGGGACCAAGATAACTAGGAATAAATTCTATTAAATAAATAAAAAAATTTTAATAACATTTATGGGTGTAGGGAGGGGAGGGAGGGATCAAGATAACTGGGAATAAATTCTATTAAATAAATAAATTTTTGAGAAAATAACATTTTAAAGAAATTGAGAGAGATGTGTTGAGAGAGATAAGAAAAGTACCAAGAAAGAACAGCATCCAGAAAACCCAGGGAAGTATTAGCATTTATACAAGGGGTTTTACAGAGTACTTTACAATGCAATTGACTCATGAAAACCCTGTGAGGCAGATGCTACTTTTATCCCCATTTTACAGATGAAGAAACTGAGGTTCAGATGGGTAATTAGTACCTAGAGCTAGTGAGGCCTCCCAGGCAGGATTTGAACTCAGGTCTCATTGAATCGGAGGCATGGCGCTCTAAGCAACGCCACGTGGCCAAGGCAGAAGTGCTCCTGCAGTCTGCTAACACCTGTCCCAGCTCTTCCCAATTACCTTGGCAGGACTAAAGAGCCTCTTCCAACCTGCCCCCTCCTCTCCTACCTCTGCCTACTGCCTAGCAACCTTAGGCTGGCTCCCCATTTATTTGTCTTAACCTTCCTTTCTTGGGATTGTTTAGAAAACTGTTTTGAAGAAAGGTTGCCTGGGTTACCAGGAGTCTGTTGAAAGGGGCCTTTTGGTAGCAAGCTGATTGCTGTGCTCCCAGCAGCCTTCTGTGTTATTGTAGGATCTAAACCTCTTTACAAAGCTTCAAGTGCCCTATAAATCTTTGCTGTTATTATTTAATTATTATTTATTGTGATGAGTTTTATAGTTTTTCATTTTATCATTTTTAATATTTATCATTGCATAGATTTTAGAAATGACAATGTCTTCATATTTAACTGTGTGAATCATGAATTCACTATGACTTGTCAGAAACAAAGCATGTAAGGCGAAGTTTTCAGTATTTGGGAGTTTTGCTTAATTTTTTCTTAATACACATTTCTCTTTCCTTGGTAGATATGGCAATGTGGCGGCAAATTGTTGTTTGTCCCTTGTTCTCGAGTTGGACATATCTATCGTCTTGAGGGTTGGCAAGGAAATCCGCCCCCAATTTATTTGGGATCTTCTCCAACGTTAAAGGTGAGTCTTGTCATTAAAATCATGAGAAGGGGTGAATCTTTTCAGGAGTGACCCTTTAAAATTGGTGGGGAAATAATGATAAAACATGGTGGCCACTCTTGGGACAAACTCAAGGTGCAGAGGGAGACCCGCATCTTTGGACCCAGGCAGTGGGTAAATTTATTTTTATAATTTTATAATCAATTATGTGTGTTTTTTACAAGGGCTTTATTATTCTTTCTTTTTATGGGGGGAAGGGAAGCAAAAAAGGGCTAAAACTCAGTCATAAAAAAGAAAGAAAAGAGGACCAACAAAGCATTTTTTTTAATGTGCAGAAAAAGAATCACAGGCAAAGAGGGCACCTAGAAATCCAGGCCTAGAGATGGGAGGTCCTGGGTTCATATCTGGCCTCAGACACTTCCTAGCTGTATGACCCTGGGCAAGTCACTTAACCCCCATTGCTTAGCCCTTACCACTCTTCTGCCTTAGAACCAATACAAAGCATTGAGTTTAAGATGGAAGATAAGGGTTTAAAAAAAAAAAAAAAGACAGAAGGTACAGTTTAAAAAAAAATCACAGGCAAGGAGGACAGCTTTGAAAGTTACAATATAGATATACATACAAACCCATGTATGTGTATATAAATATGCAGGTTGCACATAATAGATTCACAGTTTCATGTATAATCCTCTTTTTCTGCTCAACTATATAGAAGGAAATGCTCATTTAATTTGAGTAAGCCAAGACCTTTTTAAAATTAAAAACAAAAAATAGCCGAGATGCTGATAGCATGATAATGGTACCTGTTACAGCTAACCTGTCATCTGAAAAATTACAAATGGAGTTCAAGGTGATAAGCACTCAGAAATATTTTTAGCATTACTTATCGCCTCGAATCCTAGACTTGTAAATAAATTATAAAAATGTTTGTTATCCACTCAAAAACAGACCTACAAAGACCTCTATGTACATATACTCAGAAAACTAATAAGTTGGTACATACGATTTTTTTTATTTCCAACTTGAGCTCTGTTTATTCAGAAAATAAATTCTTTTTTTTTCCACAATGGAATCGTACATTTTTAGAACTAAAAATGGCCTTTGAGGTCATCTCCTCAAAGACCATTTTACAGACAAGAAAGCAGATGTCCACAGAAGTCACACGGCTTTCCCCAACGCCCTTCGGTTCTCGGTTGGTGACTGCCTCCCTCGGCCCTTCTTTTCAGGGAAACCCAGCCGTGCTCACTTCCTTCCATCCTCTCTAGACTCCTCTTCCAAAGCCTCGCGAATGCCTGGCCCGACACTCATTCCTTCTCCGCCACCCATCAGAGAAGTCCACCCTGACTAGGCGTGGAGAAGGCAAAGGGATGGGCACGAGGTCAGACCGAAGGAGCACTTCATGCTTCTGTTAACTAAGAACTGCACATGGCACCCCGTGCCATATTTCCCTTTTCCACAGAACTACATTCGAGTAGTGGAGGTTTGGTGGGACGGCTACAAAGACTATTTCTACGCCAGTCGCCCAGAATCAAAAGCACTACCCTACGGGGACGTATCCGAACTGAAGAAGTTTCGGGAAGATCACAACTGCAAAAGCTTTAAGTGGTTCATGGAAGAAATAGCCTATGACATCATCTCACACTATCCCCTGCCGCCCAAGAATGTCGAATGGGGAGAGGTACGTAGGAGCCGGCACGCCGTGGTCACCGGCTGTCTGCGCGTCTCGCGTGGGCACCTGGGCTCGTGTGC
>NW_025365894.1:0-4361 GCF_016433145.1 Gracilinanus agilis | reverse complement strand
TATATATTCCCCCTAGATACCTCTCTATTTCAAGTTATCAGACATAGGATCCTGTCATTTCTATTTAGCCTTAAACAATAACAATTTTTCAACAAGATATGTTCAATATAATTGTATATAAGGTATGTTGAGGCATACCCTAAAGTTTCGGGGGGAGAGGTAGAATTGTTTTTTTTTTTGTCTTTTCAAGTTAAGTTCAATTATTATTTTTTAAATTTGTTCTATTTCTATTTTTGTTTGATAATTGAAAACACTTTATGACTAAGTATTTCAGTAAGTATCTGTCTTAAAAGATATTATATACACACATACACATATCCTAAATATGCTATGCAGATCAATATATATTTATCTGGAAATATATGATGAAAAGCCAACCTCATGTATAAACTAAGTCAGTATCTGCCCTACAGAAGTATTGTTTGCAGAATCCTAAAAGATATCTCACCACCTCTCATTCTCAAAAATACTCACTCTTACAGTATCTGAAATTCTACCATTAGATATTCATTCATTTGAATTAAGATTTTTCATCTTCAAGAAGCAGTTTGTTAGTATGCCAATACCCCTCGGAGGCAAGGATATGCTGGTAAATGTTCAACAATCAACTTTCCAAAAAGTACACCATACTTTGGGAGTAAACAATACAGTTTAATAATACAATTAACATTTTCTCCATCATTTTCTTAAGTCTAGAAAATCAAGAAAATAATAAATCAAGACCTGATTTCAAGCATTTGCTGATTTTCAAGATGTAAATGCTGACACTGAAAATTAACAGTCAGCTCTTACAAGCCTATAAAAGATGGTTCCAAAACACCTATGCCTGGATGGTTGACATATTAAATCATTAATGGTCACTGACAAGTTATTGGGGACTAATTTATCAAATACCTAGTTGAGAAAGCATGGGGATGAGAAATATTAAGTTTTGGTAGGGAATAAGAGAGTAGGAAATGTCCAGCATATTGGAATGAACTTCAGGTAGGAAAGTCTAAGTGTGGAATTACTTATTATAATCAACTCTAGACATTTGGGTCACAATTTTGGATATTTTCCTGACCAGAGGAGGTACAAAGGGGGGGAAATGACCTTTATAAAGATCTCAGAAAACACCAAAAGTAGGCTTTAATACCAGGAATCTTCTTAATGTTTTCCTGTCCAAAGTAAAGTAATAAAGTGACCCAACAAACCCCATTGCAAGAATAAACAATTCTAAATCCACATCTAAAGATAGTCTACATACCAAATTTTAGTCTTCCCATGAGCTCCATTTGATCTGTAAGAACAATGTCTTAAAAGAACTGTACCCTAGACAAAATCCTTTGACAGTCAACAATATATTTCTAGTTCCAAGAAAATTGCCTGTGTTAAAACAAGTTCCATATAAATGGGATATTTTAAAGGATAAACTAGATAAGAGATAATAATATTGACTTGGAAAATGCTGATATTTTACTTTATTTTTTCTCTTGCTTTCAAATCTCCTTCCTCTTGATTGTCTTAACACACACAAAAAAAAGTATAAAATGACCAAATATTTAGGGAATATGTGGCAGCTTTTCAAAAATGAGAATGAGATGGCAATTGCTGAAAACACAGTGATTCATGAATTGGTGCTTTCCTACTTCTGGTTTTGGTTATTTGCATTAAACATTGTACAAGCATATCTTAATTTTATTGCGCTTTTCTCTATTGCACTTTGGAGATAATGTGTTTGGCTTTTTTTTACAAATTGAAGGTTTATGACAACCTTGCCTCTAGCAATTTTCTCAGCACTCTTTTTCCAACAGCATGTGCTCACGTTGTGTGTGTGTGTGCCACATTTTGGTAATTCTTGCAATATTTCAAACTTTCTCATTATAATTATATCTGTAATAGTGATCTATGATCAATGATCATTAAAGTTACTATTATGATTGTGTGGGGGTGTGACCAGCCATGCCTATATTAGATTTAACCCATAAATGGACTCTGACCACTCTACCAACTGGTAGTTCTCTGCCTCCCTCCTCCCAATTCCCTGAGATACAACAATATTTAAATTAAGTCAATTTAATAACCTCATTACAACCTCTAAGTGTTCAAGTGAAAGGAAGAGTCAAACAGCATGGCAAACTTCACTGTTGTCTTATTTTAAGAAATTGCCACAGCCACACCAACCCAATGGCAATCATGAGCCTTATTAGTCTGTAGCCTCTATATCAAAAATTACCATCAGAGGCAGGTGGGTAGCTCATTGGATAGAGAGCCAGGCTTGGAGATGGGAGATCCTGGGTTCAAATTTGACCTCAGACACTTCCTTGCTGTGGGATCCTGAGCAAGTCATTCAACCCTCATTGCCTAGCCCTTACTGGTCTTCTGCCTTGGAACCAAGACATAGTATTCATTCTAAAACCAAAGGTAAGGGTTTAAAAAAAATTACAATCTGCTGAAGCTCAGATGATGGTTAGAATTATTTAGAACTAAAGTATTTTTTAATTAAGTTGTGTACATTTTAAAGACATAATACTATTATAGACTTAAAAGACTATAGGATTCATATCTAGAGAAAGAATTGTGGAAGTAGAAATACAGAAGAAAAACAACTGCTTGATCACATGGGTTGATGGGGATTTGATTGGGGATATAGACTCTAAACAATCATTCTAGTGCAATTATTAATAGTATGGAAATAGGTCTTGATCAATGACACATGTAAAACCCAGTGGAATTTCACTTTGGCTACGGGAGGAGGGTGGGAGGAAGGGAGAGAAAGAAAATGAATCATGTAACCATGGAAAATTTTTCTTAATTAATCAATTGAAAAAGGGACTATAGGATTGTGTAATTAAAACTTTTTATGAACTCAAAAAACCAAACAATTCGTGTGACTCATTTTATTGTGATATTTGCTTTGTGACCGCAGTCTGGAACAAAACCTGCAATATCTCTGAGGTATGCCTGTAGTCTCCTGTGCTCATGACCCTGGGGCTTGAATCATTCATAAGAGTTTGTCCTACTTATCCAATTTTAGTCCATATGCTTACCAACTCAGGCACTTGGCCTTACTGCTGTAGGATTAGGGAAATGGTAAGATGATAGGGGTCAGTGACAATGATGTCTCCCTAATCCCTGGTCTTTGGAGAAACACAAGCAGGCTTGACTGGGAGGGGAAGGAGCTTGCGGAGTACTCCTTCACCTCCTCCTTCCCTCTAAGCAGTTGGAAGTCAGTTAACAGCTTGGTAATGGAGGACAGTCTTGCTTGGTAATTTCTGAGCCAAGATGGAAAGTGGAGAAAGGCTAAACTCCTTATGATGATATTTTTCTCTGTATTATTTCCCCACAATATAGAATAGTTGAAGCTTGATGTCTTAGAAGCTCACTGGGTCAAAGGTTAGGATCAACTTCAGAGCCACTAGTAAGAGGAACTTGGCTTATGGAGGATGTGAGTATTTCCTCAAGTTATCTGTATCCAGACACTGTTCCTAGATGATGAGGATTTAATGATATTCGGGAATGGGAAGGAGGGAAAATGACTTAGGATTGATAGGTAAGGAGAAACTACCTAAAACAGCTATGTCAAATAAGCAGACCTTCCACCTAAAGGGGAAAATGTATCTTGAATGGCTGATCTCCTATCTAAGCCTCTAAATATTCTTCTTTCTAAACTTAGATAGATAAACTAAGGTAGACTGTGGTCTTGTTTGAAGGTCTAACAAAGTAAAATAGCTTTGGCTGTCAGAGACTAAATGGCTTCAGCAGCTACACTGAGCATGTGTACCCAGAGTCAGGAGCCAAGCATCAGGGTCCCCTCTGCTCAGAGCTAAGAGCAAAGAGCCAGGAACCAGGACCCTTGCAAGTCAGATGACCTGGCTTTTATCCCAGGACTCCAACTGCCTTTAACTGCCCCCTCTCTTAGAGTTCTGGGGGGCACTATGGAATTCTTTGATGCAGCTTGAACCCCTCTCAGCAATATGGATCCCACACTGTCCACATAAAACAAATCAATTACCCAGGCTATAATATGTAATTGAATAGTTGATGCACAGAACTAGTTGATCACTATGTATATGTTAGTCAGAAAATGCTGTGGATAATGATCTGGACTCAGAACTGAATCAGAAGAGTAAAGGAGTAATGTGTGATCCCAGCCTTTTCTCTGAAACATAAGTTTGGCTTTCTAAAAACAACGTTCTTTCCAGTGGTGCAATGAGCTATATTTCATAGAATAATAGTCTCCAAATCATTTAAATAATTAGCCAGAGAGTAATGAAGAGGCATGTGGAAGAGACAAGAAGGCTACAATATGTTTTCAATCTAGAATTCTGCAAGGGAAGAGGTTTAAGGAGAGTGCTATGAATGGAGGAAGGGAAGGAAGG
>NW_025365893.1:0-1058 GCF_016433145.1 Gracilinanus agilis | reverse complement strand
TTATAAGGAGGCCCCCTCAAGGTAAGAGAGAATGAGAGATAGAGAGAGAAAGAGAGAGTGAGACATTAGAGACACGGAGATCAAGAATTAAGGAGACACAGAGATACATAAAAAGAGAAATATTAAGAAACAGAGAAAAAATATAGAAAGATATAGGAAATGAAAAATATAGAGACAGGGACAGGGAGAGAGAGTAAGGGCGATACAGAGACAAAGAGACTAAGAGATGTAGAGATAGTGACAGAGAAAGGAGGAGGAAGAGTGCAAGATGGAAAACTTGAGTGTAAGTTATTCGAGGTTGCCAGCATTCTGGGGACTTGGCAATTGTCAAGAAGTTTATTTTTGGTACCTTGGTACAGGGAGGAAGACACGAAGCAGGAAAGAAGGAAAGGAAAAACAGAATGAAGGGGTGCAAAGAAAGAAAGAGGGCAGAAATGGAAATAGAGAGAGGAAGAGAAAGGGAAGGAAAGAGAGGGGGGAGGGAGGCAGAAGGGGATGGAGTCAGAAAAGAGAGGCAAGGGTAAAGGCTAGGGGAGAAGTATAAGAAGGGTGAATAAGGGAGGAGAAGGGTAAGAGAAATTTAGAAGAGGTAAGGGATATGAGAGGTAAGAGTCAGAAGTGGAGAAAGAAGAGGAGGAGAAGGAGGAGAGAGAGTGAGCGAGTGAGAGAGAAGGAGAGAGAGAGAGAGAGAGAGAGAGAGAGAGAGAAGGCAAGTCAGAAGGAGAGAGGGGCTCTCCCACTTGCTGTGCGGAGTCTCCACTGGCCCCTGAAATCTGAGGGAAGGCAGGTGTACTAGCCCAGAGAGAGGGCCTTTTTGGTGCTGGTCTTGCGGATTTTAACAGAGGCACCTGGAAGGTGACTGAAGGAGAAAGACAGAGAAACACAACAAAAATGCTCAGAAGATGGCACCTTAGAGGGAGCCAAATCTCAGACCTCAAACCACTTGGCTTTGTCACACAGAGATAGAGAACAAAGGGCTTCAAGAGGAAAACAAGGGCAGAGCAGGAGGACCCTACTGCTGGACAACTCAGCTCAGAGAAAACACTCCTTGTCCCCCC
>NW_025365892.1:0-3635 GCF_016433145.1 Gracilinanus agilis | reverse complement strand
GAGAGAGAGAGAGAGAGAGAGAGAGAGAGAGAGAGAGAGAGAGGAGAAGATTCTTGTCCTAGCTCTGCTGTTTAATCTTAGGTAAGTCTCTTTCCCTCTCTGGGCCTCAGTTTTCCTCATGTAAGGAGGCTAGACTGGGGCTGACCTCTATGTTTCCTTCCATCTCTGAAGTTCTATGATTCTCTGAGTTTTCAATTTATAAAGTTGTTACCACTGATTCTGGCTGACTCTTCTCTCCTTCAAAATAAAGCTTCAAGTTGGTTCTGATACCCTTGGCCTTAAGGACTCCCCATGAGGCCTAGAAATACTTTGTTCCTCATCTCTCCCCCATCACACTCCCAGAGGCAATCTGACTCAAAAAGAAATCCAAGTTGGGAAAATGGAAGTAAAACTTCAAGAAGGCCTTGAAGCAGGGAAGGAAGAATGGAGAAATCAATAGAAACAAAGGAAGATGGGGGGAAAGGGGAAGAGGGGTGGGTAGAATGGCAGGGTTTCCAGCTAGGCAGATGAGAGACAAGGTTAGTTCTCTGCTGCTGCTCAGTATGCAAGGGAGCCTGCCAACTCCACATGAGAGTAGCCAGGCAAGTTGAAGATATGTAGCAGCCTCCCTCCGCCAGGCACCCGCCACCTGCAATATTTCCTCACCTCCCCTTCGGCAGCAGTAGGAGAGGCCAAAATCGCATCCCCAGACTCCAAGGACACCTGACTATACTTCGCCCACCTTGACCCCCATCACTGGGGCCCATCGTGCTCGCCCTTGTGGAGAGGGGGGGGGATGCTTTTTGGATGGGAGATGCCACAGGGCAGGGGTGAGGAGGCCAGTGATTTGTGTCTGTCTGTGACATCACGCTCACTGCCATGGCAACAGGCTGGGGCTGTCACAAGGCTCTGTGCAGGTGCTGGGGTGTCAGTCTAGAGGAGATGGAAGCCCAAGGCTTGTTGCCTGGCTTTGGAGGACATTGTTGGCACAGATGGGCAAGGACGTTTCTGAGAGCAAAAAAAAATCATGTATAACAAGACTGAGGGTGGGAGGTTGGGGAGGGGGAGTTTAAAAACTCTAGCTTATTCAATTCGAGAAACACTTTGGAGCAAGTGAGCTTGAAGTCCTAGCCACAGTACAAGAGGGAGTACATTGAACATCTCAGATCAGACTGGAGGGAGACTCGCTCCTGTCTTGGTAGGATTCACAGATTACAGAATTTGAGAGCTGGAAGGGACTTTCATTGCCATCCACTCCAACCCTAAAAAGGAATCCCTACTGTAACCCCCAATGAGTGATGGTCCAACCTCTGTTGGAAGACTTCTAAAGAAGGTGCCCAAATCTCCTTGAGGCAGCCCATTTCTGGTTTGGACAACTCAAATCACTAGGAAGATTTTTTTGCTGTCTGAAGAGGATGAGAAGCCCAGTTTCCTCTAAGACATATAGGTTCTAGGACCACCTTTACCACCAAATAGGAGTCAGATTAGTATAGTGGAAAGAGTCCAGGATTTAGACTCATCAAATATGGGTTTAAATCCTCAACTATTAAGACTCTCTTGATGACTTTGGGTAAATCAATCCAGTAACAGGAATTTATTACACACCTGCTATGTGCCATGTACCATGAAGACAAAAGGGAAACAATCCTTTCCCTCAAGAACATCCTAGCAGAAGTTCCAACCCTTTACTTTGTCCTGGAACCTGGACAAATCACTTAATCCCCATTGCCCAGCCCTTATAGCTACTCTGCCTTAGAACCGATACTTAATATATATTTATGTATATGCATAATCTGTCTCTGGGACTAGATTCTTATTTGTAAAATGAGGGAATGTGGAGCAGTGAATAGGGCAGGACTCAGAATGACCTGAGTTTGAATGCACTATTAGACACTTACGAGCTGACCCTGAGCAAGTCACTTAACATCATTTGCTTCAGTTTCCTCATCAGTAAAATGAGCTGGAGAAGGAAGTGGCAAATCACCCCAATATCTTTGCCAAACAAATCCCAAATGGGGTCATGAAGAGTTGGACATGACTGAAAATGATACAACAACAATAAAAAAGACTAGAGAGTTTCTTAAGTCCTTTCCAGCTTTTATGCTGTGATTGTGGGTCATTGAATGTTAGAGCTTCAACAGAAATTGGAGACCATCTAGTCCACTCCCCTTCATTTTACAGAGGAAGAAACTGAGGGTCAGAGATACTACATCACTTGCCCAAGGTCATATAGTGGAGATTTTAACTAGTGATCCAACTAGGACTTAGATCTCATGCCTCCTTGCCATTAAACCTTGAAATTGTTTTCGTTTTTAAGTATATATTTTGATAACTATATTTCAATAGAATTGATTTATTTTGTAGCATCATCCATTTTATTTTATTCACTTAAAATATTATTCTGAGAAGGGGCCCACAGGCATCACCAGAATGCTCAGAGGGTCCAGAACATGCATAGTAAAGGGTTAGAACTCTTCCAAGAATGTCCTTGAGGGAAAGGATTATTTCACTTGATATTTCTGAGAGCAGTGCTTCCTCCCTTCCCCCTCCCCCCCCCCCTGCATTAGGGATAGGGACTGTTATGCTTTTGTGCCTGACACAATGCTTGGCATGCAGTTGGAATCTAATAAATACTCATTGATTGGTGAATCTATTGATCCAACTAAAGGCCTCTCTAATGAGGTGATTTTGGGTAAGTTAATTAGTGTTAGGACCTAGATTTATATCTTGCATCTGTTAATTATCACCCATGTGACTATGAGAAAATAATTTAATCTATTTGGGTCTCAGTTTTCTCATCTGTAAAGAGAGACTTGATGATGGTAAACCCTAATGCCCATTCCCATTCTAAACCCTTATTCCTTATCTGCAAAATGATGGTGTTGAGTAAGTAATCGATAAAAGCTCTTCCAGCCCTGACATTATCTGTTCTAAGGTCCCCTTCAGCTCTGACCTTTTATGTTCTAAGGATCCAAATATTGAAATTTTGTGTTCTAAGATCTCTTCTCACTGACACCAAGTCTACTATGCCTGTTTTAAATCCAGGAACTCCAGGTCCATTTTAGACCTTGAAAAAATCCCTGGCATCACTCAATGATGGGCTAGAGAAGCCTATAACCTGGGTTCTCTTGGGGCTATGTGTCAATCTTTCTCTAAATCCTTTCTCCTAGTAGCCGATTCCTTTGCTATTAAAGAAATGATATAGCCTGAATCACAACAAAGATTGTTGCCTTTATATTCAGGAGGTGTGGATTCAGATTCTGTCTCTAGTGCTTACAGCCTTGGGTAAGTCATTTAAACTCTGTACCTCAGTTTCTTCATCTGTAAAATGAGAGGGTAGAACTAGATGACTCCCGTTCCCCTCCAGAATTATGCTTCTGGAAATATGAGCTTTGGGAGGAGAGGGTCTTGTTCCAGCTTGGCTAAGCAGGGACTGAAGTTGTGGCTAAGTTGAAAACAAAGAACCACTGCAGAATTGGGGAAGCTGCCAGCCCAAGATCAGGAAGATTCCAGTCATTTTAGTGTCAAATAAGATGATGAGCCTGGTCATTATCACTGAGGGATTAGGTCAAAGTTAACGAATGATCCCAAAATGAGTTCCACACTCCTTATCTGCTTTCTCTCTCTCTCTCTCTCTCTCTCTCTCTCTCTCTCTC
>NW_025365891.1:0-6780 GCF_016433145.1 Gracilinanus agilis | reverse complement strand
TCTCCCTGGCTTTGGAATCAGTACCATATTTGTGTCATAAAAGGAATTTGGTAGGACTCCTTCTTTGCTTATCATATCAAATAATTTGTATAGTATTGGGATTAGTTGCTCTTTGAATGTCTGATAGAATTCACTTGTGAATCCATCAGGCCCTGGCGATTTTTTCTTAGGGAGTTCTTTGATGGCTTGTTCAATTTCTTTTTCTGATATGGGATTATTTAGGTATTCTATTTCTTCTGCTGTTAGTCTAGGCAGTTCTAACTTTTAAACTGTTATTTTCTTGCCATATCTCTTCCATTTTCCTCAAAATCTGTTTTGAACTCTTCCATAGCTTGTGAGGAGTTTTCCTTATTTGAGGAGGGTCTGGATGCTTGTTTGTCCTCCTCCTCTGTTTGCTTGGTTGTCTGGATTTTCTCTGTGTAAAAGTTGTTGAGTATTACAGACTTCTTTTTCTTGTTGTTAATCTTTCTCTTCTGAACTTCCTGAGACTGGGTAGCCATCATTAGCCCAGTAGCTTCTCAGGTTTATCCTCTCGCTCAGGGTCTGTCTGCGGTCTTTTGGCTCCTGAGGTCTGAATTCTGGTTTTTTCCAAGGTCAAGCCCCCTGGTGGACCCCCTTGCTTGATCCTCTGCAGGAGGTTTCTTTACAAGTCTCAGGGCGCTGCTTCCACAGTCATATCCCCGTCTGCACTGGTTCCCCACTCAGGGTTTCAGAGCTTTAGCTCATGGCTGTGTCTGCCTCCACCCATGCCTCCGCCCGTGCCTGCACTCTGAGCCCACACTCTGTGCCCTGCTCCTGTGCTTAGAGTTTGTGTATTTTCTTTAGCTTTTTGGGGTCCTAAATCTTGCTGCTCTCAGGAACAGGCCCCGGAGCTGCCAATGACTTGATGGGTGCCCCACACTTACTCTATTTCTTTTTAGCTGGCTTTGGCGCTATAGGTGTTGTGTGTGGACGGGTTGGGGGGGGTGGTTGCTCAGCCCGCGATTTAGTGAGAGCTGTTTCACCCCTTTATGGCATGGAAATGTCCCGATTCCACGTACCTTCCACGCTGTGCCCTGTTGTGGGGTTCCTCCATTCGTCTGGACTTGTTTTCATGTCCCCTTGAGGAGTTTTGTGTGTTTCGGTCAGGAGAGGTTAAGAGCTGCTTCTTACTCTGCCGCCATCTTAAACCAGAACCCTCCTCTGTAGTGATTTTAAATGGAGTTTCTTTCTAAATCTTACTGCTGAACTTTTTTTGGAAATATATAGAAATGCTGATGATTTCTGTGGGTTTATGGTGTATACTGAAACTGCTAAAATTATTAATTATTTCAACTAGTTTTTTAGTTGATTTTCTAGGATTCTCTAAGTATATCATCATATCATTCAGAAAGGATGGTAATTTAGTCTCCTCTTTGCCTATTTTAACTCCTTCAATTTCTTTTTCTTCTTTAATTGCTAAAGTTAGTATTTATAATACAATATTAAATAATAGTAGTGATAATGGGCATTCTTGCTTCACTCTTGATCTTATTGGGAAGGCTTCTAATTGATCCTATTTGCAGATGATACTTACTGATGGTTGTAAACAAATACCACTTATTATTTTAAGGAAAGCCCCTTATGAGTGTTGTATTTTAACAAGGCTTTTTTTGTATATTTTGAGATAATCTTGTGATTTCTGTTAGTTTGATTACTGATATGGTCAAATATCCTGATGGTTTTCCTATAAAAACAGCTTTGAAATCCTGGTATAAATTCTACCTGGTCATAGTGAATAATTCTTGTGATATATTGTTGCAGTCTCTTTGCTAGATTTTATTTAAGATTTTTGCATCAATATTAAGAAATTTTGTAATTTTCTTTTTTCTCTTTTTGGTCTTCCTGGCTTAGGTATCTGTACCATATTCATGGAGAGATAAAGTGAAGAATGGTATGCTTCCATCTGCACTCACACTTTGTCTGTTCCTTCTTTGGCAGTTGATATACTTTTTCATCATCAGTCCTTTGGAAAGACACTGGAATGGTATTCCTTTTTTTCTCTAACACATTTTTATAAGTGATGAAACTGAGGGGAATGAGTTTTGTGATTTGCCAAGGATAACACAGCTTTAAGTGTCTGAAGCTGGATTTGAACTCAGGTTTTCCTGCTTTCCAGTCTGATTTCTATTCACTGCACCACTCACCTGTCCCTCACTTCAGATACTTGAATATTATTGCCTTGCAACCATCTCAGTCTTCTTTTCTCAAGGCTGAACATTTTCATTTCCTTTAATTAATTATTGCATCTCTGGTGCCCAGTCTTTTTACTATTCTGATTACCCTTATCTGAATTTCTTCCAGCTAATCTATGCCTTTCATCAAAAATGACACAATAGAAGAATATAATACTCCAGATTCAGACTGACCAGAATAGAGAATAGCAGAATGGTTCATTCACTTAGGTTCTGTGTCACACTTATCATAGAATTTCAGAATCACATTCAAGTCACATATATTATATGCCATGTAAAATCCTATGGTACCCAACTAGAGATTTACCTCCATATCACAAGCATCAGCATCAACATACTTTGTGTATGATCATTCCCATTTTTGCTACTTTTATTCCTAATCTTCACAATAAGAATTCCCTGAGAAGTTTTGTGAAATCCTACCTTAATTTACTTTGTTTTGTCCTCTGAACTTTTAATGTAGTCACACTATCAAAAATGAAATTAAGTTGGTTTTCCATGACTTGATGCTTTTGCCCATATTCTGGCTTCTTCTGAAAGACAGTGTGTAAGTGCACATGAATTAGCAATGAAAACTCATGTATTTTAGAAATATGTTCAATAGTGACTGAAGAAGTCATTTTTTCTCCTTAATCTTTGATATGCATCCTTACAAAATAACATTTGCAGCTTCTTAAAATCTTTCCCTATAGAACCTTCTGTATTCCTCAGTGATTCTTTAAACACAAGGAAAAAACACAGTACATGTATGTTTTCTTTAGTAGAGTATATTGATTTCTTAAACATACAGTACGGTTTATCCATTTACCAAAGCTTTTGAGGAGGAAAGGGATTCTAGAGCTAATATTTTAGTGTGTGGAGGACCCAATGTGGAAACATATTCCATCTATTCACATTAGCAGTTTGTTTATAACACATAATGTTCCCTAGGATGTTATGAAGCTAAATGAACTGACTACCAACAAGTATGTGTCAAAGGCAAATTTTGAACTTCAATTTTCCTGACTCCTGGGTGGGTCCCCTATTCCCTGCACTACACCTCATTACAAATGAATAATTTATAATATGCACACAATATAACCACATTCTGTGTGTACTAAAGGATATGCACTTACAGTCTATGGAGTTGATTAGGGCAAAAATATAAAGGCCAGAATGATTTTTTTCTTATGCACTATCCTTTCTGGCCTTTGGCAGCAGCTTAATGAAATTCCCAAGCAAAGACAAGACCAAAGATATGTTCAAATCAAAATCCAGGTAAACTTGAAAAGCTCAGACAAGAAGGGCAGTGGTTGAAGCCATCTCAGTCTGTACAGCTTTGCTTCCACTGAAAGTTTACTGGTGTCCAATTGAAGCTGCCCTTGAGATCCTTGTGGAATACAGCATTTAATATTCAGAGAAAGCAGTCACAAGATCCAAGAGAATACAAGAAATACTACTAAGCAAAGACTAGACATTCCCCCTAAAATCATAGAGTTTGGCAATTATACAAAATCACATTTTGGAAAGTGAGGCTGGAAGAATGAGTAAACACATATATAATATTTAACTTAAATTGTATCACGGTGATGGAGATATCCTAGACAAAATTCATAAGGCATAGAGAGATAACCTAGACAAAGATCTTAATGCATAGAATAACTCCAAACATCTGTAATGAAAGCTTCATTGAAAAACAGAGCTTGAAAAATAGAAATCCTGGAAGAAATGAAGAAAATGTTTATTTTTTTTTCTTTTCAAGAGTTAAATGATTTTATAAATGAAATAAAAATGTTATAGAAATACTTTTTAAAATGAGGATTTCTTTATTTAGATTATAGAACTATGTAAGTTGAGATTTTATAGTTTGTTTTGACATTTCATAAATTTCTACCTATGTTTCTTTGAATTCTCCATATCAGTTATTCCTTTGGGGTAATTATTTTATATCCCCTCAGAATAATAGTTTACTTTGCTTTTCTTCAACTGTGAAGAGTATACTTTTTCCCCCTACCACATAAGTGTTTTTAAAAACAAACAAAAAATAAATTAAAAAAATGGAATCTTTCCTCTTGTCTTAGACCTCTTTTAACCCCACTCTTGACTACTTCCCAAATTTAGGAATATATTTTTATTTTTTTCCATGTAATTATAAATTATTTTCCAGCATGACTATAGCAACTTCTTCCTCCAACTCTGTACTAGTATGCCCATCTTCCCAAAAACCCTCTCACATTGACTTTCTGTTTTTTTCATCTTTATCTATTTTATGGATTTGAAATTATAATTCAGAATTTTTCTCATTTGAATTTCTCCTAGAATTAGTTGTTTGGGACATTGTTACACATTGAGTATTTGCTAATCATTTTTTGCAAATTATGTCATTTTTTAATTTTTCTATTCAGAAACAACTCTTAGATTTGCATATTTTCCCCATCTCCAATATATTACAGATTCTAAGCTTTGATCAGATATTAATAATAGAAATATATTTTCCTAGAAGTATGGCTTCTGTTTTCTAACTGAATCAACTTTGTTTTATCAAATTTTAATATAATATAATTAAAAGTACCTTTTAAAACATTAACTATTTCATGTATGGTTAAAGATTCTCTAAGAATATTTATGGAAGAATATATAACGTTCCACTATTATTTTTTGTGACCTATTATATTTATTTGGTGCCAGGCCTGGAGTTAAGAAAACCTGAGTTAAAATCTGTCTTGGTACCTGTGCCACAGTAGCCAAGTAACTTGGGACTGTTTGCCTTAGTTTCCTCATCTTTAAGAACATCTGGAAAAGGAAAGGCAAACCTCTCTAAGATCTTTCCCAAGAAAACCCCAAATAGGATCATGATGTCACATGTGACTGAAAAATAACTGACCAACAACACTTTTTATATCATTATACTGGTGAACTCAAGTATGAACAATGAGGATGTTTACGTATTTATTTCTTCATTTATATTGCTTAAAAAAGAACTAAATATTTTGTTTATATAAATCTTGTGGATATGATGGAAGTTATTTACCTGATACTCGATATAATTTACTTTCTGTTATTTTTTCCTTTTTTTTTGGTTGATAGTATGTAGAAATATTGTTTTGGTGTATTTATTTTGCATCATAATTTATTATTGAAGTTATTAATCATCTCAGGTCCTGTGATTTTCTAGAGTTTTCTTACTGATCTATTATTATTTTAGTACCTCAAATGATCTTGTTAAAGTAGATAAATCTTACAAAAATGCAACCTTTCATGGCCTTTCATCTTGTGTAATTCTTGTCCATGCCTTCCCATTTATATTTCACAGACTTCCACTGAAGATTCTTTGGGCTTTTCTCAGGCAAGTTAGAGAAGAATCTCACTGGTTATTCCTTACTCATAACATTAGATAATCTAAATCTTATCTCATCACTTAATATATCTATACTGTTCAATTTGATTATATTTTCTATAAGTATTTCATCTATGTTATTTCTGATTTTTAAATATTTCATGCTCTTTGAAAGCAGAGGCTCCAATGAAGAAAGGGAGATAGAAGACAGGGCTGTTATTTGACACATCTGGCAAACAGAATAGTAACCTAAAGATTTTTCTTCACTGTGAATGACAGCCAAGACACTTTTGGCAAGCAGTTTTCCCTCAACACAGACAAATTAATGATAATGAACTAAGAATTTTCTTGACAAGATTTGTTACAGAAAATTGATATAGAAAATGATATTGCCTCCAATACCCATATGACTCAAGCTCACTCTATTTCTTGCTAAAATGTTAGCTTCCTGGGATGTGGACAGCTGCTTTGTCTTACTAATTCATGTCCATTAAAAACCTATACTAAGCATTGGGTATACAAAGAAAAATAAATAAATTGCATTTTCCCTCAAGTACATTGCTTTCTCTTAAGATATAGGTATAGGGCTTCCGGGTTAAGATGGCGGCAGAGTAAGAAGCAGCTCTTAACCTCTCCTGACCGAAACATACAAAACTCCTCAAGGGGACATAAAAACAAGTCCAGACGAACGGAGGAACCCCACAACAGGGCACAGCGTGGAAGGTACGTGGAATCGAGACATTTCCAGGCTAAAAAGGGCTCTCACTCACTCAATCGCGAGCTGAGCAACCGCCCTACCCCCACCCCCTCCACACTCACCTGTAGCTCCGAACCCAGCTAAAAAGAAATAGAGCAAGTTTGGGGCACCCATCGAGTCATCAGCAGCTCCGGGACCTGTTCCTGACAGCAGCAAGACTTAGGACCCCATTAAGTCAAAAAAAGCACGCGAAATCTGAGCGCGCGCGCCGGAGCAGGACGCTGGGCGCGCAGAGTGCCAGCTGAGTAGAGGCGTGGGTGGAGGCAGAACTAAGCCTAAGTGGGGAACCAGTGCAGACGGGTATACGACTGTGGAAGCAGCGCCCTGAGACTTGTAAAGAAACCTCCAGCAGAGGATCAAGCAAGAGGGCCCACCAGGGGGCTTGACCTTGGAAAAAACCAGAATTCAGACCTCAGGAGCCAATAGATTGGGAACAGACACTGAGCCCGAGGATAAAGCTGAGAAGCTGCTGGGCTAATGATGGCTACTCAGCA
>NW_025365890.1:0-1275 GCF_016433145.1 Gracilinanus agilis | reverse complement strand
AAGTATATTTTAATTTTTATATTTTAATATATTAATATATTTTAATAACATTTGACAAACTGAGGCCCAAAGATAATCGGTGATTTTCCCAAGTTCATATAGATCATAAGTGACAGAGATAACATTCAGCCTCAGCTAGAAGAGCTTTAGAGAAAGGAATTCAGCCTCTCAGAGGTAGTTCAATCCTCTTTCGGATGGTTTGGTTTTTGTTTGGTTTCCTTACCTCCAGCAGCAGTTTATCTCTTCAATCCTAATTCTGCCTGATGGAGCTAAGGATGATAAGTCAAATATCTCTTCCAAAGGATAAGACAACCATAGCTATAAACTCCTTGGAGTATCATCCTCAGGATCATAGAATCATAAATCTAAAGGGGAAGGGACCGCAGAGCCGGCTAAGTGATTCCTTTATTTGTCAGAGGACCCAGGAAGTTTGAGCACCTTGGATGAGGTCCACACAGGGAATAGGCATCAGAGCTGGAAATTGAACCTAAGTCTTAGGATAATCCCTTTCATTTTTCCCCAGGCCCCTTTTGCCTAAGGCTTGGAGAATTCTAAAAAGAAACCTTTTGCCAAGACTAAAGAGGAGTCTTATTGCTGTCTTGGAACTTCCTTCTGAAATGGCCAGGGAAAAAGGTTTTCTTCTTTCCAACCAGATGGATATGTAATGGTGGTCTCTGCCAGTGTCTGAAAATATGCAGGGGGGGAAGGAAAGCCAGAAACTGCTCTGGAGACCCAGAATGCCCAAGTGAGGTAGGAGTAGTTCCTCAGCAAAGCCAAGATCTGCATGGAAATGATGAGACCCGGAAACATATGGACTAGATACGAGAGGAGGGAAATGAACCAGGGAAGTAGGAGGACTGAAATGCAGACTCAAGTCTTCATCCTTGGAAGTCAAGAATATGTTTTGCTACAGAGAGAGATCAAGTATGCCTTTAGCCCTCTAGTCATGAATTTGAAGAAGTATCTTGAGTTCTCTTTGGGGAGAAAGAAAGAATAGTGTACTCACTCAGAAATGTACATTGGTGTTAGTCTATTATCCCAAATTCTTTAAAGATTTTTTATTACTATTTCTATACTGGATGCACCTGTTCAGTGAGGAAATGAATATCAGGACCTGAATTGATATCAAATACTCAAGGTATTTTTTTTTGTTAGGTGAGATAATAATTTTAATTATAATAATACCTTTTCCTACTAATTATTCTTTTTTTTTCTTTTTTTAACATTTATTAATATTCATTTTTAACATGGTTACATGATTCATGCTCCACCTTT
>NW_025365889.1:0-6768 GCF_016433145.1 Gracilinanus agilis | reverse complement strand
TATATATACTATATATATTACATATGCATACTAATATATACTATACTATACAAAAAACTGAATTCTATTAAAAGAGGAATAAAAAACTATAATATATGAGCATAATAAGTTGTTATTATTCAGCAAAAAATGATAACTATAAGGAATTCAGAGAAATATGTGAGGAGACTTAAATGAATGGATGTAGAGTGGGGAAAAAAAGAACAAAAACACTTGTCTAATAACTATAGCATATAAATGAGATCACCAAAAGCATTGTCATTTTTATTATATTGGCTCAGCCTACCCATGGGCAATTAATATCTCTCCAGTTATTCAAACCTCTTTTTAATTGTGTACAAAGTGTTTTGTAGTGATAGTCATATATTTCCTGTCAGTCTTGGCAGGTAGACTTCCAAATAGAGGAGATTACTAAAAGCAAGCCAGACTCTGATTCACTTATGGATCTCGAGAACAGATGATGAAAAGTATCTCCCTTTTTGGAACAGCTAGGTGACAGAGTGGATAGAATGTGGGGCCTGCAGTCAGGAAGACTCATCTTCCTGGGTTTAAATCTGGTCTCAGACTAGATTTAAATTACTAGCTAAGTGGCCCTAAACAAGTCATTTCACCCTGTTTGCCTCAGTTTCTTCATCTGTCAAATGAGCTGGAGAAGGAAATGGCAAACCACTCCAAAATCCCTCTGCAAAAAACCTCAAGTGGGGTCACAGAGTCAGATATGACTGAACAACAAATCTCCCTTTTCTTGGGGCTGAAAGGGAGTAGACTACTAGAGCAAAATGATTATAGGTTGAGGTCACCATGTCATATATTGTTCTTTTTTATAAGGTAGAATTCAGTTTGCTGGACTGTGGGGTCATTTCTAGAAATAGCAAAACCTCAAATTTTTAATCAAAGTTTTAGACCTGTGATTTTTATCATTATAGGGAACTTCTGATGAAGAAATGCCTTCTATCAATGCAGATCAGCCAAACTCATTAATTTATAAAACTTGTAGTTTTAAAGAGTCACCTGAGACTCCAAGAGGCTAACGGATTCACACAGCAGCCCTGAGATGGGACTTGAACCCAAATCTACCTAACTCTCAGGCTGGCCCCCTATCCAATATTCCACTTTCTCTTGCTTCTGTACTTCAAACAAACAGACAGATAGATAGAAAGACATAATGAGATGATTGACAAACAAATAGATAAATAAATAGATAACTAGATAGATAATGAATGAAGATAGATAAGCAGATGATAGAAAATTAGATGATTGATAAATGGATAAAAAAGTAGATAATTAGATGATAAATGAATGGATGGATAGATAAATAAGTAAAAGATTGATAAACAAATGGATGAATAAATAAGCAATTAGATATTAGATGATGAACGAATTGATGGATAAATAAGTAGAAGATGGATAATCAGATGATTGATAAATGAGTAGATTGATAAATAAGCCTATTTAGATGGATGGTAATTAGATGACAAATGAAAAGATGGATAGATGAGTAGATAGATTAGATAGATAATGATAGATTAGATAGATGATAGAGAAAAAGATTAGATAGAGAGATTAGATAGATGCTAGATAGGTAGATTAGATAGATAGATAGATAGATAGATAGATAGATAGATAGATAGATAGATAGATAGATAGTTGGATGGATAGGTACATAGATAAATTTGGGAAATGGCCAAAGTAGCTCTTGGATGTACCCAGACTAAGTTCATATCTGAACCAGAAAGGAAGCAATAGCAATATTGAGCACCTCATTAGCACCCCTACCAAAGACTCTGACACCCTTAGAACTTGCTCTGGGGAAGAATGGAGCACTGGCTGCCTCTTGGCTCATGAGCTTTGCTCACTGCTCTTTCTGGGTATAATCTTATTTGATTTTCTCATTTTCTGAATTGACTTGGTGGCCTCTTTTAGAAAATTCTTTTGGTGACCCTGGACATGTCCATTTTTGTCTTACCATTTCAGTCCACTCCTGACTGCTCTGTATCACTTCCCAAACCCTCTAAACGCTGAATAGAATTGGGGTTTGGCGTGCTCTCCCCTGCCCTAGAAGACAGAACTAAGAACAACAGAACTCAGAAAAGTGGGTTTAGATTCAATGTAAGGGGGAAACCTTCCAAACCAAGTGAGCCAAAAGTGGATGGGCAACCAGCCCCAGGCAGTAGTAGGTTCCCACTCATTGAGAACCTCCCAGCAAAAAAAGAATGTCCATTCTTGGGGATAGTGAGGCCGATTCTTATTTAGGAATGGGTTGGACTTGTGGAACTTTGGGATTCTGTGATTGTCCTGTATGGGAGAAGGGAGCATCCATCTCTATCTGTGAGACTGTGACTCCATCTGAGTATCAAAGGAAGCCAGTGGTTCTGAGCAACTCCCCAGAGCATAGGAAAGGGTTTAGCTCAGTCAGGACCCAGCTTGTATGTGTGGAGCCTAAGGAGAGTCCCTATTAAACCCTTTCCTAGTCTACTCTGGAGAGTTGCTGAGTGGCTCCTAAATCGCCACCTTCCTGTTAAGGAAAATGAAAAAAAAAATGAGCACCCTGACTTGTTGGGCTCACATGGCAAACCCCCAATTGCTAAGCACAGGTCCCAGGAGGGAAGTTCCACGGGGAACTTGCCTCTGTCCCATTTCCAGTACTCTTCCCTCCACTCCTTTTCTCCAAACAGTGCTCACATTGTTTCAGGCTTTGTATCAGCTTCACAGAAGAGGACTGGAGCTGCCTTCAGGGTCATGATATTCCTCGAATCATGGCATGCTAGCACTGGAAGGGACCTCAGAGCACAAAATGCCAGAGCTGGGAGGGACCCGAGAATATCAGGACACAGAAAGTTAAGGAAGCAATCAGTGAGGGACACGAGAGTCTGGAGTCCAAAGACCTGGGTTCCAATCCCACGGCGGATATTCCCTGGATGATATTAGGAAAGTAACTGAATTCCCCAGGGTCTGGGAAGCGGGGAGTAGAAATCCATGACCCCTAAGATCCTTCTGGGCCTAGTTTAAATCAAATTTAACATATCCGACAGCTGCTTTGTCTCCTTCCCCATTCCTGAGTAACTAGGAAGAGGGAGACCCATCTCCATGACTTCAAGACTTCTCACTTTGACCAGTCAAACCCTGGATAGCCGGTGGTGTTTGAAAACGTGCCTATTGTGGACATGCCCTGATTCTTACCTGTGACACCATAAGCAACTCTGAATTTGGGACTTTGGGCCAGGTTTAGCACTGACTGCCAATGCCAGGAGGAATGTGAGGCTCGTCATGCCCTTGAGATCTGTGCCTCCAGCGGTCTGTGCCTCCACTGATGTGGGCATAGCCTTTTACTCTGAAATGGTAGGGAGTGGAAGAAGGACACTAAGGCACAGTAAGGCCTGTGGGTTGGGGAGAGCCAATTGTTAAATTTTCAATGGGAGCATTTACTGCTCTGTAATCTAAGGGGGTACCTTAGGTGTCAGGGGACCTAGAGACAGGAAGACCTGGGTTCAGATCTGGCCTCAGACACTTACTAGCTGTGTGTCCCTGGGAAAGTCGTTTAATCCTGTTTGCCTCCGTTTCCTTATCTATGAAATGAGCTGGAGAAGGAACTGGCAAATCGCTCCAGTATCTTTGTCAAGAAAACCCCAAATGAGGTCATGAAGAATCAAACAGGACTGAAACAAGTGAACAACAAAATCTTCAAATGCTACAAATCTCAGCTTGATGGTTTTGTGGATTTTCTAGACTTAAGAAACTTATGGAGAAAATGTTAATACAAATTATGGGAGCAGCTGGGTGGCTCAGTGGATTGAGAGCCAGGCCCAGAGATGGGAGGTCCTGGGTTCAAATCTGGACCTCAGACACTTCCTAGCTGGGTGACCCTGGGCAAGTCACTTCACCCCCATTGCCCACCCTTACCACTTTCTGCCTTAGAACCACTACATAGTATTGGTTCTAAGGCAGAAGGTAAGGGTTAAAAAAAAAAAAAAATTTAAACTGGGGGCAGCTGGGTAGCTCAGTGGATTGAGAGTCAGGCCCAGAGATGGGAGGTCCTAGGTTCAAATCCAGCCTCAGACACTTCCCAGCTGGGTGACCTGGGCAAGTCACTTGACCCCCATGGCCCACCCTTACCACTCTTCCATCTTGGAGCCAATACACAGAGGTTAAAGGTTTAAAAAAAATTTTTTTTAACTGAAGCATGTGTTCCATATACATTTTTTCTTCCTGGAGAGTTGGTTGTTAAATCTTTACTAGCAGCTCCCTAATTATAGTGGAAGAAAAAAAGGAAGAAGGCGGGAGTCCAGCCAGCTGGAATTCAATTCTAAGTTCTCACAGGAGCCATACATCCATGGGCAAGATAGGCAGGGCGTGGGATCTGCTAGAAGGAAGACATAGGATCAGATCCCCTGCCTGCTATTTACTAAGTGACTGAGAACTCTCTCGGAGCCTTTGGCAACCCTTTAAGACTTAGTAGATAAGTTATCGATAAGCTACAGTGGCGGAAGGCATTCCCCCACGTAACAACCTTGAAATGTGTCTGGAGAAGTTGTCTGCCTCCTCTGAACCTATTAAAATGGCAGCAGAAAGAATGATGCCCTGGATTTGGAATCAAAGGGCCCACGTGGAATCCTGGCTCGGTTCCTGGTGAAGTGACCCTCTCTGAAAGGAAGGGGCTACATAGAGGGCCCGTAGTAGTCCCTTCCAGCTCAGCGTTCTAGGAAGCCTTCCGGGGGGATCTGCTCTTCCCAGCAGAGCCAGACTTGCCTTCCACGCTGGCCCCGCCAGCAACTTGGAGTCTTTGCCTGGCTTGTAGCCATCCAGAAAGATTTCTGAAGGCCGGGTATATAAATAAAATTGGTATTTTTGCCTGGGGTGAAACATTTGGGATCTCTTTTGTTTAGGAGAAGCCTTGGACAGCACAGTCATAAACCGAAAGAAGACTGAACAGGAAACTGCTTCTGAACCTTGAATTGATTATCCTGGGGGAAGCCGGAGCTCAGACGGCCTCTCCTCGGGCCAGGATGCACCAACCTGGGACAGGTGTGAGCTCTGAATTCTGGAGAGGGGGTGAGGTGAGTCCAGCCACCGGGGTCCCGTCTGGCCCAGAAGCAGGGTGTACCCTTCAGCCCCAAATCTTACCCTGAAGGATGGAGCTCAGCGATCCCTTGAAGAGTCCTCAGTCGCTCAATCCACAAGCATTTATTAAGTATCTACTATGTGCCAGGCACTGTGCTAAGAGGGATACAAAGAAAGACCCAAAATGCCCAACAGCCCAGTCCCTGCTTCAAGACACTCACAGTTTAATGGGGGAGAGGACTTGCAAACAGTGATGTACAAAGGAGATAGAGAAGATAAATGAGAACTAATCTCCGAGGGAAGGCACTGTGATTTTCTTTTTTTAACTCTAGCTTTCTATCTTAGTAACAATTCTAAGACAGAAGGGTGAGGGCTGGGCAAATGGGGTTAAGTGACTTGCCCAGGGTCAACCAGCTAGGAAGTATCTGAAGCCAGATTTGAAGTCAGATCCTCCCCAACTCCAGCCTTGGCTCTCCATCCACTGAGCTACCTCGCTGCCCTTTGAAGGCACTCTGATTAAGGGAATTGGAAAAAGCTCCTCGCAAAAGAAGCCCTTCCTTTAGCTAAGAACCGAAGGAAGCCAAGAGGTGGAAAGGAGGGAGGGAGTTCTTACTGCTCATCCCCTAGCCCTGACTGTGGGTCCATCCCTAAGTGCTGTTCTGCCCCTCTTTTCTTCTCTCTGCACTCTTGGTGACTCTCTCAGCTTCCCTAGATTCAATTATGGTCTCCACGCAGATGGCTCCAAGATCCATATATCCAGGCCTGATCTTTCTCCTGAGTTCCAATCCTGAATCATCAAGTGCCTATTGGACATTTCAGACTGAATGTCACATCTCAAAGACAACGTGCCCCAAATCCACTGAGGGCTCCACCTAGTCTCCAAAGCTCACAACTTTGAAACCATGCTTGATCCCTCACTCTCCTTCATCTCCTGTATCTAATCACCTACAAGTTGGGTCCATCAGTCAGTCAATCAATAAACATATGAAGCACCTACTGTGTGCCAGACACTGTGCTCTTCCATCAAAGTACACTGCATCCACCCTAGTTCCAATGCTCCTCATCTCTCACCTGAATTATGGCAATAACTAATTGTCTAATTAATTAATTTGTTAATAATTGGTTGATTAATTACATTCATTGTTATCATTATTAATTTTAATTCATCCTAATTGGTCTTTCTTCCTTATCTTCAAAACGGCAGAATTAGACCAGATGGCCTCTCAGAGGGTCTCATCCAGCTCTAGCTCTGTGATGTCTTCTCTCTCCAAGTCATCCTCCACATGGCCACCAGAGTGATATTCTGAAAGCACACATCATCCCTCTGCTCAATAAATTCCCGGGCCTCACTTTTGTCTCTATGACCATATACATATTCTTCAATATCTACTTTTATTCCTCAGTTGTTTTGGTCATGTCTGACTCGTTGTGGCCCCATTTGGGTTTTTCTTGGCAAGTGTCTTAAGGCTAGATTTTAACACAAGGAGATAAGTCTTCCTGACTCCAGACCTGGCATTCTATCTACCATATCACCTAGTTGCCTTCATATCTACTTTTACAATCCTATTATATGTTATTCTCTTCCATTCGCTCTTCATTCCAGTCCATTTAATATTCTTCCTTCCTTTCTTCTTTCCTTCCTTCCTTCTATCCCTCCTTCCCTTCCTTTCTTCCTTCCTTTCTTCCTTTCTTTCTTTTTCTTTCTTTTCC
>NW_025365888.1:0-4096 GCF_016433145.1 Gracilinanus agilis | reverse complement strand
ATATTATGATTAATATATCAATTATATAATTATATATAAATATGTTTATATATAATTATATGATTATATAATAATAATAATAATAAATTGAATAATAGCAAAAGGACTCCAGTACGTGATCAAGAGGATTATACACCATGATCAGGTGGGATTTATACCAGGAATGTAAGGATGGTTCAACATTAGGAAAACCATCCACATAATTGACGATATCAACAATCTAAAGAACAAAAATTACATGATTATCTCAATTTATGCTGAAAAAGACTTTGCAAAAATATAGTACCTTCCTTTTGAAAACACTGGAAAGTATAGGAATAGAAGGACCTTCCCTAAAAATAAACAGTATATTTCTAAAACTATCAACAAGTATCATATGCAAAGGGGATAAATTAGAAGCCTTCCCAGTAAGATCAGGCTTGAAAGGAGAATGCTCATTATCATCTCCATTGTTTAATATTGTATTAGAAACACTAGCAGTAGCAATTAGAGAAGAAAAAGAAATATTGAAGGCATTAAAATAGGCAATGAGGAGACAAAGTTATCACTCTTTGCAGATGATATGATGGTCTACTTAAAAAATCCTAGAGAATCAACTAAAAAGCTAGTAGAAATAATCAACAATGTTCACAAAGTTGCAGTATACAAATTAAATGCGGAGAAATCATCAGCATTTCTATATGTCTCCAACACATCACAGCAGCAAGAAGTAGAAAGAGAAACACCATTTAAAATCACCCTAGATAATATAAAATACTTAGGAATCTATCTACCAAAATAAACACAGGAATTACACAAACACAACTACAAAACACTTTCCAAACAATTAAAACTAGATCTTAACAATTGGAAAAACAATAATTGCTCATGGGTAGGAAGAGCTAGCATAATAAAAATGACCATTCTACTCAAATTAATTCATTTATTTAGTGCCATACCTATCAAACTTCCAAAAAACGTCTTTACTGAATTAGAAAAAAAAAACTTTAACAATGTTCATTTGGAAGAACAAAAGACCAAGAATATTAAGAGAAATAATGAAAAAAATATGAAGGAAGGTGGCCTAGAATTACCAGATATTAAACTATACTATAAAGCAGAGGTCATCAAAACAATATGGTACTGGCTAAGAGACAGAAGGGAGGATTAGTGGAATAGAATTGGGGTAAGTGACATCAGCAAGACAGTGTATGAAAAACCCAAAGAGCCCAACTTTTGGGAAAAAAATCCACTATTTGACAAAAATGGCTGGGAAATTGGAAAACAGTATGGTAGAGATTAGGTTTAGATCAACATCTCACACCCTTCACCAAGGAAAATTCAGAATGGATGAATTACTTGAATATAAAGAAGGAAACTATAAATTAATTAAGTAAACACAGAATAGTATACTTGTCAGATCTCTGGGAAAGGAAAGATTTTAAAACCAAGCAAGAGTTAGAGAAAATTACAAAATGTAAAATAAATGATTTTTTAAACCCTTAAATTGTGTGTATTGGCTCCTTCGTGGAAGAGTTGTAAGGGAGGGCAATGGGGGTCAAGTGACTTTCCCAGAGACACACAGCTGAGAAGTGTCTGATGCCAGACTTGGACTTATGACCTCCCATCTCTAGGCCAGACTCTCAATCCACTGAGCTATACAGCTGCCTCCAAAATAAATGATTTTGATTATACTAAATGAAAAAGCTTTTGTACAAACAAAAACAATGCAACCAAAATCAGAAAGGTAACAACAAATTGGAAAAAAATCTTTATAACAAAAAACTCCCACAGGGGTCTAATTACTCAAATATACAAGGAGTTCAATCAATTATATAAAAAATCAAGCCATTCCTCAATAGATAAATGGGCAAGGGACATGAATAGGCAAGTTTCAGATAAAGAAATCAAAACTCTAACTAAGCACATGAGAAAGTGTTCTAAATCTCTAATAATTAGAGAGATGCAAATCAAAATAATGCTGAGGTATCACCTTACACCTAGCAGATTGGCTAAAATGATAGTAGAGGAGAATAATGAATGTTGTAGGAGATGTGGCCAAATTGGGACATTAACACATTGCTGGTGGAGTTGTGAACTGATACAACCATTCTGGATGGTAATTTGGAACTATGCTCAAAGGGCTATAAAGGATTGCCTGTCCTTTGATCCAGCCATACCATTGTTGGGTTTGTACCCCAAAGAGACCATAGATAAACAGACTTGTATGAAAATATTTATAGATGTATTTTTTGTGGTGATGAAAAACTGTAAAATGAGGTTATGCCCTTCTTTTGAGGAATGGCTGAACAAATTGTGGTATATGCTGGTCATGGAATACTATTGTCCTTAAAGGAATAATGAACTGGAGGAATTCCATGTGAACTGGAAAGACCTCCAGGAATTGATGCACATTGAAAGGAGCAGAGCCAGAAGAACATTGTACACAGACACAAAAACAGTGTGGTAAAATAGAATGTAATGGACTTCTGTACTAGCAGCAAAGCAATGACCCAGGAGAATTCTGAGGGATTTATGGAATAGAATGCTGTCCACATTCAGAGGAAGAATTATAGGAGAGGAAACACAGAAGAAAAGCAACTACCTGAACACATGGGTTGATGTGGACATGATTGGGGATGTAGACTCCAAACTACCACACCCATGCAACTATCAACAATTTGGAAATAAGTCTTGATTGATGACACATGTTAAAACCAATGGAAATATGCATTGGCTATGGAGTAGGGGAGGAGGTTGGGGGGTGAAGGGGAAAGTAAGAACATGAATTATGTAACCATGATAACTTTTCTAAAAAATAAAAATTATTTATTTAAAAAAATAAAAAGTAAATAAGAAAGAAATAAGAGAAATAAATGAAATGTTAGAAAAAGGAACATACCTTCTTTTCAGCAGTACATGATACATATACATGATCAACCATGTATTAGGGCACCTGAATATTGCAAGCAAATACAGCAAAACAGAAATAATGAATGCTACCTTTTCAAATCACAATGCAGTAAAAATTATAATTAACAAGGGTCAATGGAAAAGCAAATTTAAAATTAATTGGAAACTACATAATTTAATTCTTCAAAACAGACAAGACAAAAGCAACTAACTTTGAGATGAGATCGAGAAAAGGCAAGATAAGAATTTTTGTTTTACCTGAAATTTATGATTAAAATAAAAATAAGAAAAAGAGTTTAGGCATTATCCCTCAAGTAATTAATTATTAAAGAAAATAAGAAAATTCCCCTGAAGTTTTGGAACTAAAAGAAAAAGTAGAATTCAAAAGACTTAATCAAATCATCACTTCTAAGGGATCCCAACAGGAAAATTCAGAAACAAAGGTATATTTTGTAACTCAATCTACAGAGAAAATACTACAAACAGCTGAAAGCAGTTTAAATACTGTGAGGTACAATAGAGATAACATTAGATAACATTACCTTCAACATTTCAAAAATGAAGAGCATGAAATACAACATTTCAAAAAGCAAATAGAGAGTAATCTACCAAGGAAAACTGAGGTTCGCCATACAAGAAAAGAAATGATCATTTAAAGAAATTAAAATTTCAAATATTCCTGAAGAAAAGACCAGAACTGAATGGATAATTTGAGATATAAAATACAAAGAAAAACCAGAAGATGCTATGAAAGATCAATTATAAAGGATCTAATAAGAATTATAATATTAACTAAGGAATTAGAAGGAAAGCTTTTAAATAAAAGCTTTGAGACCAAATTGAATATAATAGAATGAGTTAAAATTAAAGTAAAATTATATGGGGGCTTCCGGGTTAAGATGGCGGCAGAGTAAGAAGCAACTCTTAACCTCTCCTGACCGAAACATACAAAACTCCTCAAGGGGACATAAAAACAAGTCCAGACGAACAGAGGAACCCCACAACAGGGCACAGCGTGGAAGGTACGTGGAATCGAGACATTTCCAAGCTAAAAAGGGCTCTCACTCACTCAATCGCGAGCTGAGCAACCGCCCCACCCCCACCCCCTCCACACTCACCTATAGCTCCGAACCCAGCTAAAAAGAAATAGAGCAAGTTTGGGGCACCCATCGAGTCATCAGCAGCTCCGGGACCTGTTCCTGAC
>NW_025365887.1:0-7615 GCF_016433145.1 Gracilinanus agilis | reverse complement strand
CAAGTTTTCAAGTGATATGAAGTTACCTGCTCTCCAAATAGAAATAACAATTCTGTAAGACTATCAATATCATATTTAATTCTAAGGAATATCACGTGAACCCTAATAAAGTTGATGACCAGAAATTAAAAGTGTCTTCTTATGTTTTCAAAATGAGAAAAACTAAAACATTGAAAGTTATATGAGTAACCAGGGGCATAAAAAACTTCTATCACTTCTGTTTATTTGTTTGAGGGTTGCTAAGACCAACTTAGGGATTGTATAAAGGTAATTATAGAACATTTTCACACAGATAAAGACAGATCTAAACAATTGGAGAAATATTAATTGCTCATAGGTAGGACAAGCAAATATAATAAAAATGACAATTCTCTCTAAGTTAATTTAAATATTTAGTTCCATAATGTGTCATTTGGAATGATCATAAGTTGTGGGAGGTGTCAGGGAAATTGTAGCAGAGAGAGTCTTGGGAGTTGTAGTTGCCCAGGGCTTATGATAATTCCAAATGATACAATATACAGATCAAAATACCAGAGAATTATTTTATAAAGCTAGAAAAAATATCAATAAACTCATCTGGAAGAAAAAAAGATAAAAAATATCAAGGGACTCTGTAAGGAGCCAATTGTGGAAGCCCTCTCCTGGGTTATTCTGGTAGCTGCAGAGGATCAGATTACCACATGCCCCTGGCCAGCAAAGGCTGCTATCTTAAAGAGATAGTGAGATAGAGAGCAGTACCTAGAGCAAAAGACAAGAGAGAAACGGAATGAGAACAGAGAGAGATGTGCTGAGATTAATCAGGTAAGTGAGCCATGGGAAGCCTAGGGGAAAACTGGTGAACGAATCACACAGTTCCATGTATTGTGTATTCGAGTCAAATATTTATAGTCTTCCACATAGTAAGAACAAAGGAAGTGATATATCAAGGAGAATGTAACATGTCAAAAGTGTACTTTCCTAATTTCCAATAAAGTACATGAACCAATTAAAATATGCAGTTGCTCTATGTAATAAGTATGCACATACATCACATATGAAATAAAGGATAGCATGTCAGAGTCTTATTCTACAAATGCCAATTAAGAATAAAATACATAGGTGCATGAGGGAGTACATACATTCACCATTGCATGTTATCTTTTGACATAAAAATGTCTGGAGGCACTGAGAGTTCTGTCTTGAGATATTGGATCATGGCCAAGTTTTTTTTTTTTTTTAACCCTTACCTTCCATTTTGGAGTTAATACTGTGTATTGGCTCCAAGGCAGAAGAGTGGTAAGGGCTAGGCAATGGGAGTTAAGTGACTTGCCCAGGGTCACACAGCTGGGAAGTGTCTGAGGTCAGATTTGAACCTAGGATCTCCTGTCTCTAGGCCTGGCTCTCAATCCACTGAGCTACCCCGCTGTCCCCTCATGGCTAAGTTTTAAAAATGAAATGGGTCTCATTTTTTGATGAGCAATTTTTGCATTTTACTTCTCCTTGGATGACACAGTGTCTCACTGATTCTAAGATATATATTTTTGATTTTTAAAAACATTTTTATTTTCTTCTTTCTTGTATTTGCAATATAGTATTTGAGTACTTTGAAGTACATATAATCTATATTAATCTTTTTTTGATTTTGCAGTAATATAAGTTTAAAATACTATTGTTCTAATATTAATACATACCCAAAGAGCTTTAAACTATAGGATAATGCCTTTGATTGTTTAAATAATTATGGGACTTTGCTTAATGATTCTGTCTAATTCCAGAAGAAGAGGATATAAAAAGAGCCATTGCACATTGCCAAAGAAGCTTAAAGCTACCTGTATAGTGCCAATAGAGCACAAGGTTAGAGACCAACCAATCCCAGTGGAATTGATGTAATTTTGAGCCAAGACAAGAGGACTTGAACTTGTTTGGGGTTCGAGGTCGAGGCACTTAAGATATGTTAAGACACAGGATTTCCTCTGAACTACATTCTAACAAGCACCTATTTAGCTGTCATCCTGGCTCCCATTTGCTCCTACAATCTAGTCCCTTTTCTATCTTTCATAGTGTGGCAAACTTTCTGTAGTCCTGGCTACTGATTCAGTAAATGCACAAGTGTTTGAATCACTTTAATTGGGCCCTGATTCAAGAACCTGTTATAGTTTTATTTTCCTTTACTTAGATGTTTTAGACATAAGACTTTCACATTTTCTATTTCATCCACAAGTTATTTTTTCTCTTTTATGTGGATTTTTTGATGTTTTTGATTTCTTTTGCAATTGACTTATATACTTTATAACTCAGCCATGTATCCCTGAGTGATCCCTATTTGTTATTATTTTCCTTAGGGGGGACTTTGTTATTGTTGTGAACTTTGATTTGAATTTGAGCCTAACTTAGAACAAGAGACTACCTCCCAGAATCCAGAAGACAAACCTATTTGGAGAAGGTGCCATGAAGATGCCTGCAGAGACAACATGCTGCACCAGAAGATCCAGATTGAACTTTGGGATGTGAATTGAACTACGGGGGTGTTGAAAGCATTTGTTTTTAATATACTTTTATGCCAGGGGAGACTGCCCTAAATCGGCTTTTTGTCAATCTAGCAATCATTGATTTTGTTCTCTTTTCCTTTTATCGACAAATTATTGCAATTTATAAGTTAATTATGTTTCCATGATCCTTTGGGGGAGTCTGGTCTCCCAAATAGGATCATGCTGGGAATGTATAGTTGGAAAATCTTGAACCCCTAAAAGACTGCATTGCCCAGAATTCCTTTTTGTATTACCTATAATATTTTTCCTTTTGTTTACATTTGCATGGTCACATTTGTATAAGTTCTGAGGCTCCGCCTCATGCTTTCTCTTGCTCCTAGGAACGGGCTGGTTAGTAATTTTCTAGTTAGGTCTCTTTTGTTAGTTTATTATTAATAAAAACTTCATTAAATATAATATTTAGCTATTGTATATTAATTTTAAAATCCACAAGGCCTAAATTTTAGTGCTAAACTTTTTTCCTTAATTAAAGAGTGACTTTTTCTGACTATTTAATAATTATGTGTTTTTTTTTTCCAGTTAACACCAAGTTAACAAATTCTATGAAGTTTCACATTTCCTGGGAATTTCAGAAATTCTTAATATACTAGAGATTCTGATGAATGAGGATTTTTGAGGGGCGAGAGGAATTATGAGGTGAGGGAGAAAGTTTAAAAACATCTCCAAACCTTGCTTGTAGTAGAGATATAACTAGATATTCTTTTGTTTACTTAGGGCAAATTTAATGGGGGTGCATGAGTTTTTAAAGGTATAATCATTACTGTTACCTATTAAGTTAACATGACAGGCAGAGACCATGGCTACTGAGGAGGATAAGGAACTGAGAGGTCAAGTGTTTGAAGGGGGTAAGAACTGAAGGAAAGGCAGGATTGCAGAGTAGATAGAGTGGTCCTTGAAGCCAGGAAGACTTGGCTTCAAGTTCTGCACCTGTAAAATATTGGTTGGTTGTGTAGGATTTAAATTAATGCTCAATACTTCAAGTATTATATTTTTATAAAGTTTACTATCTGGCAAAATAGAACCACGTGAGTAAGTTTTCTACCTGCTCAAAATGCCTGTTCCACCAAAGCCCCAACAGGAAGGAAAAGAGAACTAGACACAGAGCTCCACCCAATTTATATCCTGCCTACTTCATCAGGTAAGGGGTGGAAATTAATGGGGCTTTGGGAATCATAGTTTTGCTGGGGATTGCAGCTTCACTAGGGAATGTAGTTTTTAGCTTAACAGCTTCCAATTTCACAATTCCCCCCTGAGATCCTTTGGAAGACTAGTCTCCCCAATGGATCTTGTAAACATAGCCAACTTATAAATTACAATAATTTGTAGATAAAAGGGAAAGAGAACAAAATCAATGATTTCTAGGCGCATTGAAAAAAAAGCTAATTAGGGGGCAATGCCCTTCGGCATAAGAGTATTCATACAAAATAAATGTGTTACCACCCCCCACACAGTTCAATTTTACTACAACCCAAAGTTCATTCTGGATCTTTTGGTGCAGTGTGAAATTTTTCCTGGCATCTCCATGGCGTCTTCTTCAAGCAGTTCACTTCCTGGATCCTTGGAGGTAACAAGTTTTTTAACTTTTATAAAACTAGAATTTTATGACAATTATACAATCCTCTTTGAGGAGGGTATTGACTAACAGATCAACTCAGGTAGCCACTGAAGCTCATGGCTTTCAATCTTGGCTGAAATGCTCCCTCTTGGAGGCCGTTTAGGGGTACCATGCCCCTTAAGTTTCTCACCTCTCGTATAAGACTATAACCCATCACAAGGTAATAAAACCCCTTGGATTTGCTCCCTCCTTTGTTATGAGACTGTAAAAGCTCTAAAGGTAGGTCTTTTATATGTCCCATCCATTGTATTGTGGAGGTGAGGGCTATAATAGTGATGATTCTTATAAATTCAGAAGTGGGTAATGTAAGAAGCACCTCACTTCATAAGGTCCTTTAAAATCAATTTAATGTTTTTTTGGATTATTAAAATTTCCTGGACTTTTACAATGGTATTTTATTTAGTCCAGTCATATGGGGAGGCACAGATAAAAACATTGTACCAGAACATACAACTAATAGCCAAAACACAGTAACTTAAAGTGACATAGTGTAAAATATCTTAACAAATAAAATAAAATCTTAAAACAAGCAATCAGCAAATATATGTGACAGGGTACAGGCACTGAATTCAAGAGTTCTTTTTTCCAACTCCAAAACAGACTTCCATAAAACAATGGAGTCTGAAAAGGCTTAAAAATTTCCTCTCCAGACTCTTTAATGTTCCTTCCCCTCCCCAAGATCATTATCCATTTAGGTTCCTTTTGTCACACCTCTGGGATCTCCCAGAGTGAGGGAGAATTCTATGCTGAACATAGTGTGGAAGAATCCCATTCTTCCAGAATGGCAAGGGGTTGTGGGGAGATGAGTCTCTCCCCTGAATGTCAGGCAAGCTAATTGCAAGAACCAGTGTACCCAGGAATGGTAGGAAGGAAAAACATCCTAAAAGTGGGAGCTGTTTGAAATAGGCAATGTATTGCACTTTCATAGGTACAAGCTTGCATTTCTACTTCCTGTTTGGAAGAGTAATCTTCTTTCCCCTTCCCCCTAGGGGTAAAATGCCAGGGAGTAGTGTTATAAAGAAAAGGGTCCTGGGGAGATATAGGTATACAGTGATGTGGATGTATCTATATATCCTCCCTAGTTGCAGATGATGGAGGAACACCAACCCTGACCACCCTTGATTGTTGTTACAATTTCCCCTTTTCTCTAACAGTTGCCCAGGGAGGATCCTGAAAGGTTAGATGGATGGGTAACCCTTTCAGGTCCAACCTGGGGTTGGTTAAATTATTATAGGGATTTTTGATTTGCCTTGGATCACATTTGGTATCTGACTGCGTTAGCGTCCTCCCAAGGGTTGTGATATAAAGACCACTCAGGAAGGTACTTTTAAACTCTCTTTATCTATAATCTAAAATCAGGGAAAGGATAAATAGGATAAGGAATGGGAATTGGAGAAAAGAAGGGGAGGAGAAGAAATTTAGAATGAAAGATTCCTTTATAAAACAAAACAAAACAGAGGACAGTTTCTGAGTTGGGGCAGTAGAAGGCAGGGTAGAGCGGTATAGGGATAGGGAATGATCAGGCCTGAGTTTACTCTTATCATTAGAAGCCACTTACACTACTGAAACACCTAATCATTTCCTGGGTTTGATGTAGGGAATGAAAAGCATTCCACTAATCCCAGGTCAGACCTTCTTAGTTTTGGCCTACTTATATGTTCCCTGAATTCCTCAATTTCACTTAGTCTATACCCTTGGGAGATAATTATTATACATTTTGCTGACAGGCTGAGTCTAAACAACCTATTTTCCATTGGAAATCCTGTCAAAAGATTATAATTTGAGGACCAGAAGGGACCATGAAGGTCACTGAGCCCAACCCCCCTCATTTTACAAATGAAGAAACTAAGCCTGAGATAGGCTAAATTGTCCTGCTCAGAATCTCACAGCAAGTAAGTATTAGAAAGCAAAATTTGAACTCTTGATTCTAAGTCCACTGCCCTATTCATGTCTGTGACCAAAAAGCATGGGGGAAAGCCTCTAATACTCAGCCTAGGTCTAGGCTATTTTAATTTCATAGTAGTAGGAGCAAGTATTTTTCATGTATAGCTAGTAAACTGGCAGTACACAATTATAAAGTAAAATTCTACAGCTGAAGTCCCATGTAAACCCTTCAGAATTACACAGGAAAATAAATCTTAATTTCAAAAATAATCTTTTAAGTTTCTTTTAGAGGCAGAAAGCAGAAAGCTACTTCCTGTATATACTTTTGAGAAATCAGTTGGTAGATTAATCGTATAAAATGTTTCTTTGTCATTAAAAACATATCAGGTTTACCCTGGTTCTTTGAGAGATTAGGGTGGCCTTATTGCACAGTTCTAGAATGCTTTATTTGAGGACCTTTTAGTAATAGTCTCCTGTTGGTTGACATGAAGTAGAAGGTTAGATGTGGCCAAAAGTAAGAAAAGTGCTCTAGTTTCACCACCCCTAATGTAGGCAAAATGATTGGTTGATTTAATGGATATTACACTTTTCAACCAGGGTTTCTGACATTATATAAAAATAGTTTTCATTTTTTTGTATAAAGGCAAAATCAAACTATCATTAAGCTGTCCTCAATTTAAATTTTTAATTGCTAGATAACATTGTCCATTTGTATATAGCCAATTTCATCTCATTTGAAGAGAAGGTGATTGGCTCATATAGGTATTATAGATAATAAAGTAGAAAGTGGCAGGACTGAGATTTGAACTAACATTGTCTTACTCTAAACCTAACACCCTTCCTACTGTACTTTCTAGCCACCCGTAATAGAGCATATGCCAGGATTTCTATCAGGACCTGCTTTATTGTAGTGTGATTTCATGGATATTTGGACATTTTTTTTATCTCTTAAATGTCTCCACACATTTCTTCACTAATAGCTGAAATTCTTTTAAGAGATAAGATTTGAAATGCAGGTGTAAGGAAGAGGCAAAATATTGACTTAATTAAGGCCAAAATATAAATTCCTCATAATACTTTATAAATTGCTGAGTATATGACAGATGCGTCAAAAATTCTCCTTGAATTAAACAGTTTAGTTATACATAATGATATACTGTAATTGTACACTCATTTGTTAAGAAAACCTTTCATTAACAACAAAAGGGAATTTGTTCTAAATATAATTGAACAAAACAAGATCTCAACTTTTATTTTTACGAAATGATGCAAAGCCAAATTATATTTAATGTTATAGTTTGTTTCCAGATTTGAATCACCATATATCATTTTCCTGGATTCTTGAATGGATGAGCTATGCTTTTAATACTGCCAAAAAGTTGTTTTTATTTGTAGCTGGCCAGCAATTGAAGGAAAGGGTGTAATTCTTGTGTATAATTTAGGGAACTTGGGTATATCTTCACTTAACTCTTTCCTGAATGCTGGAAGTTCTTTACATTAGCCATTTGAGAGTTGACCCAAATGTACATTAATTTGAGTACCTATAGTTACTTCCTATTTATTTTAGCTAGGAAGCAACTGAGAATTC
>NW_025365886.1:0-7480 GCF_016433145.1 Gracilinanus agilis | reverse complement strand
GTGTCATTGATCAAGACCTATTTCCAAATTGTTGATAGTTGCATTGGGGTGGTACTTTCAATAGGAATGGATGCTGTATTTTCTCAAAGGCTTTTTCAGCATCTATTGAGATAATCGTATGATTTTTGTTTGTTAGACTATTGATATGGTCAATTATGTGGATGGTTTTCCTAATGTTGAACCATCCTTGAATTCCTGGTATAAATCCCACCTGATCATGGTGGATGATCCTCTTGATCAGCTGCTGGAGTCTCTTTGCTAGTATTCTATTTAAGATTTTTGCATCTATGTTCATTAGGGAGATTGGTCTGTAGTTTTCTTTCTCTGTTTTTGATCTCCCTGGCTTTGGAATCAGTACCATATTTGTGTCATAAAAGGAATTTGGTAGGGCTCCTTCTTTGCTTATTATATCAAATAATTTGTTTAGTATCGGGATTAGTTGCTCTTTGAATGTCTGATAGAATTCACTTGTGAATCCATCAGGCCCTGGCGATTTTTTCTTAGGGAGTTCTTTGATGGCTTGTTCAATTTCTTTTTCTGATATGGGATTATTTAGGTATTCTATTTCTTCTGCTGTTAATCTAGGCAATTTATATTTTTGTAAATATTCATCCATATCTCCTAAATTGTTATATTTATTGCCATATAATTGGGCAAAATAGTTTTTAATGATTGCCTTAATTTCCCCTTCATTAGAGGTGAGGTCTCCCTTTTCATCTTTGATACTATCAATTTGGTTTTCTTCTTTCCTTTTTTTATTAGATTGACCAGTACTTTGTCTATTTTATCTGTTTTTTCAAAATACCAGCTTCTAGTCTTACTAATTCAATAATTACTTTACTTTAGATTTTATTATTTTCTCCCTTGATTTTTAGTATTTCTAATTTAGTTTTCATCTGGGGAGTTTTAATTTCTTCACTTTCTAGTTTTTTGAGTTGCATGCCCAATTCATCAATCTCTGCCCTCCCTAATTTGTTGATATATGCACACAAGGATATAAATTTCCCCGAGTACTGCCTTGGCTGCATCCCACAGAGTTTGGTAGGATGTCTCATCATTGTCATTCTCTTCAATGAAATTGTTGATTGTTTCTATGATTTCTTCTTTGACTGGCTGGTTTTGGAGAATCATATTAATTAATTTCCAATTAGTTTTTGATTTCCCTGTCCAGGAGCCCTTACTAATTATTATTTTTATTGCATTATGATCTGAGAAGGTTACATTTATTATTTCTGTTCTTTTGCATTTGTTTGCAAAGTTTGTATGACATATTACATGGTCAATCTTTGTGAATGTATCATGTGCAGCTGAAAAGAAGGTTTATTCCTATTTGTCCCTATTTATATTTCTCCACATATCTATTAAATCTAATTTTTCTAGGACTTCATTCACCTCTCTTACCTCTTTCTTATTTATTTTTTGGTTTGATTCATCTAGATATGAAAGAGGAATATTTAGATCTCCCACTAGAATGGTTTTACTATCTATTTCCTTCATGTGCTCTACCAGTTTCTCCTTTACTAATTTGGATGCCATGCCATTTGGTGCATACATATTGAGCATTGTTATTTCCTCATTGCATATACCACCTTTTATCAGGATGTGATTATCTTCCCTGTATTTTTTAATCACATCTATCTTTACTTTGGCTTTGTCAGAAATCATGATCACCACTCCTGCCTTTTTTTTCCTTAAAAAAGATTTTGGTAAAGCCCTTTACCTTAAACTTGTGTATGTCCACCCACCTCATATGTGTTTCTTGTAGACAACATATGGTAGGATTTTGGTTTCTAATCCACTCTTCTATTTGCTTCTGTTTTATGGGAGAGTTCATCCCATTCAACTCAGAGTTATAATTATGAGTTGTGTATTTGCCGACATTTTGGTATCCTCTCCTAGTTTTACCTCTTCTTCTTACACTATTTCCTTTTAAACCAGTGGTTTGCTTTGAGCCAGTAACCCTTGTCCCCTCCCTTGATTTTCTTCCCTTTCTACCCCCTCCCTTATTATTCCCCTCTTTTTATTTTTAAGGCCTAATGAATTCCGTCCCCCTTCTTCTTCCCTCCCTTTTTTGACCTCCACACTCCTCTGCTCCCCTTGGTTTATCCCTTCTGACTTTCTCAGTTGGGTTAGATAGAGTTTTATATCCCAATGGTTATAGCTACTCTTCCCTTTCAGGGTTAATTACACTGAGAGTAAGGTTTAAATATTACCTCTTAATGATCTCTTCCTCTCCTTCTTATAATAGTATTCATCCCCTCCCCCTCCCATGCCCTCTTTGTGTGTAATCGAATATCCTATATTTTTATTCCTTCAAGGTTCTCTTTGTGTCTTCTCCTAATCACCCCCCTCTTTCCCACCCACCCATATCATCTTAGACCATTTAGTATTCCAACCTCTCCCTATGAATAATTCTTCTAATTACTATAATAGTGAATACTATAATGTTGAACAGAGTTCACTACAGAGAATTATACATAACATTTCTCCACATATGAATACAAATAATTAGATCATATTGAAGCCCTTAAAGAGGCAAATTTAAAAATAAGAGTTTTCTTTCTTTCCCCTCCCTTTCTTATTTACCTTTTCATGTTTCTCTTGGTTTTTGTGGTTGGATATCAAACTTTCCATTTAGTCCTGGTCTTTTCTCTGCAAATACTTGGAAATCTTCTATCTTGTTGAATGCCCAAACTTTCCCCTGGAATTATATAGACAGTTTTCATGGGTAGGTAATCCTTGGTTGTAGACCCAGTTCTCTTGCCTTTCTGAATATCATATTCCAAGCCTTGCTGTCTTTTAGTGTGGAGGCTGCCAGATCCTGTGTGATCCTGATTAGTGCTTCTTGATATCTGGATTGTCTCTTTCTGGCTTCTTGTAAAATTTTTTTCTTTTACTTGGAAGCTCTTGAATTTGGCTATTATATTCCCAGGGGTTTTCTTTTCAGGGTCTAGTGTATAGGGAGATCTATGAATCCTTTCAATGTCTATATTGCCCCCTTGTTTTAGAACTTCAGGGCAATTTTGCTGAATAATTTCTTTTAGTATGGAGTCCAAATTTCTATTAATTTCTGCTTTTTCAGGAAGTCCAATGATCCTCAGATTGTCTCTTCTAGACATGTTTTCTTGATCTGTCAATTTCTCATTGAGATATTTCATGTTTCCTTCTATTTTATCAGTCTTTTGACTTTGTTTTATTTGTTCTTGCTGTCTTGATAGATCATTGGCTTCTACCTGCTCAATTCTTGTCTTTAGAGACTGGTTTTCTGCTGTAAGATTTTGATTTTCCTTTTCAATTTGGTCTGTCCTATTTTCTAGCTGTTTGATTTCTCCAATTTGCTTATCAATTCTTTTGATTTGGGGACATCTTTTGTGAATTGCCCAATTCTAGCCTTTAGAGACTGGTTTTCCTTTTCAATCTGGTCATTTCTGGTCTTTGATTTACTTGCCTCACTTTCCAATTGTGAAATTCTGCCTTTTAAACTGTTATTTTCTTGCCGGATCTCTCCCATCTTTCTCATAATCTCAGATTTGAACTCTTCAAGACCTTGTGACCTGTTTTCATTGTTTTGGGAAGGTTTGGATATGGTTACTTGTTTGTTCTCTTCTGCTGTTTGCTCTGTTGTCTGGATTTTATCTGTGTAAAAGTTGTAGAGTTTTAAAGATTTCTTCCTTCATCTTTCTCTTCTGGTTTTCCTGATTCTGGCTTGTCATTGTGTGAGCTGGGTGCCCTCTTAGCTTTATGCAAGTGCCCAGAATCTGTCTGTGCTCTTTAGGCTCCTGAAGTCTCAGGTCTAGTTGTTCTCTGGGTCAAGCCTCCTGGTGGTCTCCTTGCTGGTTCTTCTGCCTGAAGCTCCTTTGACAGTCTCAGGGCCCTGCTTCCACCATCAAGCACCTCTCTGCACTGGGTCCCCATTCAAGGTCCACTTGTGCTCTCAGGATCAGCTCCTTTGTCCCTGCCTTAGCCCCGAGCCTATGTCTGCACCTCCACCTGAGCCTGTTCTCAAGGTCTGCGTGCAAAGTCTATGAGTTCTTTAGCCTCTTGGGGTCTTAAGTCTTGCTGCTCTCCGGAACAAATGCTGGTGAACTGCCAGCAACTTAATGGGTGCTCTATCTCTTTTGCTCTGGCTTTGGAGTTGTAGGAGGTGTGGGGTGAGAAAGAGGGTTGCTCAGCTCGCACTTTAGGGAGAGCTGTTTCACCCCTTTATAGCATGGAAATGCCCTGAACCCACGTACCTTCAAAGCGGTACCCTGTTGTGGGGTCCCTTCATTTGTCTGGATTTGTTTTTATGTCTTCTTCAGGAGTCCTATATGTGTGGGTTAGGAGAGGTCAAGCAGCTGCTTTTTACTCTGCCACCATCTTAACCCGGAAAACCGCAATTATACATTTTTAAAAGAAAACATATTGTCACTGATCAATACATCAAAAAATATGAAAATATTGTACATTTGTTAACCTACCACTCTCATAAAAATATGATAGGAGTGTACCAAAGCTTCTTGGAGAAATTTGGGGGCTTTTTTAGGTCCTGGTTTCTATTCTTTATAGTTTAGTCATTTCTTTCTCTAAGTACTAGATACAGTAACTTCTAAGGATCTCAGGATACTCTGAGAACATGAACATTTTTAGTATGTCTTAAAAAGTCTGATATAAAGTGGAGTCTTAATTTTTTTTTCCTCCTCTAAGATTTGCTAGCATCTACCAACAGTTTGGATCTGGCCAAAAAAAATGTAAGCTTATCACAGTTTGGAATTCCAGAACACTGCATCTAGTCTCAAGTCCTGTTATCAAGATGAAAAATTCTCTAATTTTGAAATTAAAGAACTATAGGTTCTCTATTAATTTCAGCTCACTAAGCTGGTCTGACTTGTAGCTGACAATATAATAGAGAAGGCAAGTTAGAATTCAGTCATTCTCTTACTCAAGACATCTGGGGCCTAGGTTAGAAGGAACAGTCCTGAGAGTTTTACTTTCTTAGTTCAGGAGTTGGGAACATGATTTTATGAGCTCTAGTGCTGAATATTTGGGGCTTGATACTTGTTTTATTTTATTTTTTTTGTTCTCTTTTCCCACCACTCCCCACAGATGGGAATGAATAGGACAATGACATATGAGATGGCTAGATGTTCTGGGTAGATATCAGGAGTAAGCCAGATGACATGTTTTAAATGAATATGTGTTTTCTTATTAACCAATGACAAAAGCTAAGATCTGGGAAGGAAATTTCAAAATTGAATGCCTTCAGTTAGGGCTTGACTTTTCTCCTCTTCAAAACATAGATAATAAACGTCAAAGAGATCTAGCCACAATGTAAGGCAACAGTATAGGTTTTATAAAATGTAGATCTTCACTGAACTCACTACCACTCAATGAAGACAAGCTACATCTCCCCAAGCTGAGTACTAGGATTATTTCTGAGGAAGTAGTAATAATGGGAGAAACACCAACACTCTCAAATGGATCCTCCATTTTCATGTATTCTCCCCACTGATACCAATCAATAATCACCATCCCAATTCCATTTAAATTTTTGAAATCAATTAGATTTTGCAAAGGGAAATTTACTATGAAATTATTATAAGAACATATTGCAATACTATTTGGAATCAGGTTCCTCACTCTCTTCCATTTCAACTGAAAACATTGTAACTACTAACAAGACCTTACTGCCTATGGAGGCAGCAGTATCAATAGCTCACAAAAAAGTAGACACAAGCATCTAATAATTAATTGGAAAGACAGGAAACATCATGAAAAAGTCTAAGAATGAAGATAGGGTCCTGAAAATCTAGAAAGAAATATACAAGGAGTATAGTTCAGCTTCTGGAGTCTAGTCTTTGGGGGTAAAATGGATTAAAGAAGTGAGGATTGTAAGATTAAGGGTAACTGTAAGATTAGAGGTCAGATGGCAATAGATTCACCCCAGTCCCACATAAGAGGAGAAGCAAATAAATTAGATGGGATGGGAGGGGTAGGAGCCAGTGGAGTACTCCTTCATTTCCCCTCACCCTGTACGCAGTTAGAAATCAGTTAACAGAATCCTCTCAGAGATGGTTATGGAGGTTACTCAAGCTTGATTAAATCTGGGCCAAGGTGGCAAGTAGATAGAGACTAAACTCTTGTGATAATAACTTTCTTTGTTTGAATTACTTTCCCACAGGATAGAAATATATAAGGTGTATTGTCTTAGGAGCAGCCCACTGGCTCTTCAGCTAGGATCAACTTCAGAGCCACTAGAAATAAGAACTTGGCATATGGAGGATGTGAGTATCTCCCCAAATTATCTGTATCCAGGAACAACTTCTAAATTTTAAGGGTTTAATGGTTTCTGGGAACAGGAAGAAGGGAAATGATTTAGGAATGAGAGGTAAGGGGAAGCTATCTAAAATCAGCTATATCAAAGTAAGCAGCACCTCCCCCCCCAAGGGGGAAACGTATCTTGAATGGCCGAACTCCTATCTAAGCCCCTAAATAATCTTCCTTCTAAAACCTAAACAACTAGACTGAATGTAGACTTTGATCTTGCTTGAAGGTCTATCTTTCAGGTTGCTATCAAGTAAACAGCCGTGGCTGTCAGAGACTGTCTCAGCCCCAGGAACTACAGAGTGTCTGTTCACAGAGCCCAGAGGGATAACCTGGCTTTTATACCAGGATTCCAACTGCCCTTAACTGCCTTCTCCCTTGGAGTTCTGGGAGACACTATGGAATTCTGTAATGCAGCTTGAACCCCTCTCAAAAACATGGATGCTACAAGATGGACCTCAAAACCAGAGTGAATAGGGTACAACTAAAACACAGGGATTCATGATGGTACCCAAACATTAGGGTACTAGTACATTAGACAAAGTTTTTTGGTCAAAAGAAACTAGACCATGATCTAGTTACAAGAACCAGGGTATAAGAGCAGAAAAGGACCAACCATCATCCACTAAACTATTACTGTGACCAATATTATTGATTCTTTGTTCCTAAATGATGCAAAATTTCTAACCACAGGAAGACAAATAAGATAAACAAAGTCTCCAAGCCAAAAAGAAATAAGTTTATTGAGAGAGGGCTAGTCTCACAATAAACCTGAACTTCTGGTCAAAACCAAAAGACCCAGAGTTCTATGAGAGGGCCTCCTTTATACACAAAAGATGAGCACAACTTGTATATGATTTTAAAAATAATCAGGATAAAAATAGTTCTTGACAGGTGTCATTAGAAGTGATTGTTTGAGAACATATCAAGTGGCTATTTAAGCACTCCCCCTTCATGTCACAACAGAGGAGATGATATATACCTGGTAGAGTGGGGGAGTGGGGATTTTAGGCCTAACTACTAGGACTAACGGGGCAGCTGAGTGGCTCAGTGGATTGAGAGCCAGGCCTAGAGACTGGAGGTCCTAGGTTCAAGTCCGGCCTCGGACACTTCCAGCTGTGTGACCTTGGGCAAGTCACTTGACCCCTACTGCCCATCCTTACCACTCCTGGGCCAA
>NW_025365885.1:0-8124 GCF_016433145.1 Gracilinanus agilis | reverse complement strand
GAGGGAGGGAGGGAGAGAGAGAGAGAGAGAGAGAGAGAGAGAGAGAGAGAGAGAGAGAGAGCAGTGTCATGATAAAGTCAGAGGAGAGATGTCATCCAGAAGGAGAGGGTAATCAAAAGTCAGAACTGGAGAGAAAAGAGAAGAATGAAGTCTGAGAAAAAAAGAAAAAAATGTTTTTCCGTGAGGTAGTGTGAAATGACATTGGATTTGGAGTCAGAAAGCATGAGTTCAAATCACTCTATTACATTTGTTGTTCAGTCATTCAGTAATGTCTGATCCTTTATATGTCCTTAGGGTTTTCTTGGCAAAGATACTGAAGTGGTTTGCCATTTCTTCCCCCAATGTGTCCATCCCTAATCATCCTCCCCAAATCAGGATGATTCACCCTTAAATCACACTTCAAGTTCTCCAAAGACAATTTCATTTAGGACTCAGCTCAGGTGCCACTTCCACCCAGAGGTTCTCCCTGACTTCCTTCAGTCATCCCAGCCCTTACTAGCCTCTGATTACGATTTACACATTAGCATTGAGGTTGTATCTATTCTTGTTTTTCTTCTTTGTATCCCCCAGTGCCTGGCACTGTACCTAGCCCTGAGTAAATGTTTATTGAACAGAATCAAATATGTTCCTGTTAGGGACTGTCTGGGAAAATCCAACAGGCTTGGGGAAGGAGGAGGAGGAATGAAAGGCACAAAAGAATGTGAAAGGAGCAAATAGAGGAAGTGGGGACTGGCCTCTCTGGGGGTGGGGTTTCCAGGTGGACATGGGAGAAATGCCATGGTAGGAACTGGGCTCAGTATGTGGAGAAGCTAGAACTCCCCCAGATCAGAGTCAGAGGCTAGAGAGGGTTCACAGCCCCTGAGAAATGTTGTTCTGCAGGTTCTAAAATGGCTCTAACCTTCTCTCTCAGTTTTGGCCTCCATCCACCACCAGGTCTTAGGGATTACTCAGAGCTCAAAGGAACTTGGAATTATCTCAGGGACTAGAGTCTAGTCTAATCACTTCATTTTGCAGATGAAGAACCTGAGTGCTCCAATGCATCTACTGACTTCCCAGACCTTTCTTCATCTGTTAAATGAGGTTAGTCTGGAGGGCTTTGGAGATCCCTTCCAGACCTTATGGATCTAGGACCTCATCTATTAGGGTCTCATATCCTTGTCAATATCTCATATTGACAAGACAGGTCAATGTCAATCAGTCAACCAATCAAACTACGGGCATTAAGTGCCTGCTATGAGTAATACTGTGCTATGTTCAGGAGATAGATAAAAATGAAACAGCCTCTCCCCTCAAGGAGTTTATGGTCTTGACAACGTGTGTGTGTGCACACACATATATGTGTCTATAACACATGTAAACTCTATCCATCCACATAAATACATATAAAATCATATATAGATACATGTTTTATATATGCCTATAAACCCATATACATGTACTACATATTATATTTGTGTGAATGTGAAGCACATGTCCTGTGACTCCCCTCCCAAACCCCTACTCCTACTGGCAAGTGAGGTTCTCAGAGGGAAATGATTGCTTTACTCCTTAGAATTCTAGGAACCCCTGAAAAGCTGGAGGAAGGGGAGGACGAGCTAATGCATAGCTTATGAGCCCCCATCAACAATATCCTTTCCCACTTGATTATCAGTTGAAATTAATTAGCTAGTCAGACCTAATTATTTTTTAGAAATGGGCATTTGCCAAGATGGTATAGTAAGGACTATTCCCTCCCCCCAAATCAGAGGCACACTCTTCCACAAGCACACAAAACTCAAGAGAAGTTGACTCAAGATGAAAAAGGAGGTACTTTCTCCCTTCTGTGGGGTCCTCATGAAGTTCCTCTTGGATATGGGGAGGCTTTCTGATGGGTTCCTTGGAGGGTCCTGGGACTACCTTTCTGCAGTGAGTCTAGTCTGGCCTCAGTTCTTGATGTAGACTTTATCAGATATAAGACACTGGTTCTGGAGATGCTGTCTAAAATTTTCCAACTTATAGAATTTCACACGGTTCTCCTTTGGTTTGGGGGTGGGGAGGAGAAGTCCTTTTCTTCATTCTTCTCCCGCTAAGTGATTTCCTCCCAGGGGCTTAGATATACTGCTCTCTCCTCTCTAAGGTGGTTCAACTGCTCATGTGTCTAGGTTTGGAACTGGCTTGCTATTTCATACAAAACTCATAGGCCTGCAGATTGGCCAATATGACAGCAAAGGAAAGTAAGATATTGGTGGGGATGTGGCAAAATTCAGACACTAATGCATTGCTGGTGGAGTTGTGAATTGATCCAACCATTCTGGAGGGCAATTTGGAACTATGCTCAAAGGGCTTTAAAAGACTGCCTACCCTTTGATCTAGCCACACCACTGCTGAGTTTGTACTCCAAAGAGATAATAAGGGAAAGGACTTGTACAAAAATATTTATAGCTGCGCTTTTTGTGGTGGCAAAAAATTGGAAATTGAGGGGATGCCCTTTGATTGGGGAATGGCTGAACAAATTGTGGTATCTTTTGGTGATGGAATATTATTATGCCATAAGGAATGATGAACTGCTTGATTTGTATACAAACTGGAACGACCTCCAGGAACTGATGCAGAGTGAAAGGAACAGAACCAGGAGAACCTTATACACAGAGACAGATACACTGTGGCACAATCAAATGTAATGGACTTCTCTATTGGCAGCAATGCAATGATCCAGGACAATTCTGAGGGACTTATGAGAAAGAATGCTATCCACATCCAGAGAAAGAACTGTGAGTGTAGGAACACAGAAGAAAAAAGAACTGCTTGATCACATGGGTTGATGGGGACATGATTGGGGACGCAGACTCTAATTGATCACCCTAATGCAAACTTTAATAATATGGAAATAAGTCTTTTTTCTTTTTTTATTAGACATTTATTAATATTTGTTTTTAATCTGTTTACATACTTTATGCCCCTACTTTCCCCTTCACCCCCCGCTCTCCCCCCACCCATGGCCAATGCACATTTCCACTGGTTGTAACATGTGTCCTTGTTCAGGGTCTATTTCCCATTCATGTCCGCCTCAGCCCATGCATTCAAGCAATTGTTTATCTTATATGTTTCCTCTCCTGCAGTCCTTCCTCTGAATGTGGGAAGCATCTTTACCATAAATCCCTCAGCATTGTCTTGTGTCATTGCAATGCTGCTGGTACAGGAGCCCATTACATTTGATTTTACCACAGTATATCAGTCTCTGTGTACAATGTTCTTCTGGCTCTGCTCCTTTCACTCTGCATCAGTTCCTGGAGGTCTTTCCAGTTCACCTGGAATTCCTCCAGTTTATTATTCCTTTTAGCACAATAGTATTCCATCACCCGCACATACCACAATTTGTTCAGCCATTCCCCAATTGAAGGACATCCCCTCATTTTCCAGTTTTTTGCCACTACAAAAAGCGTAGCTATAAATATTTTCATACAAGTCTGTTTATCTATGATCCCTTTGGGGTACAAACCCAACAATGGTATGGCTGGATCAAAGGGCAGGCAGTCTTTTATATCCCTTTGAGCATAGTTCCAAATTGCCAGCCAGAATGGCCGGATCATTTCACAACTCCACCAGCAATGCATCAATGTCCCGATTTTGCCACATCCCCTCCAACATTCATTACTCTCCCCTTCTTTCATGTTAGCCAATCTGCTAGGTGTGAGGTGATACCTCAGAGTTGTTTTGATTTGCATTTCTCTAATTATTAGAGATTTGGAACACTTTCTCATGTGCTTATTGATACTTTTGATTTCTTTACCTGAAAATTGCCTATTCATGTCTCTTGCCCCTTTATCAATTGGGGAATGGCTTGATTTTTTATACAATTGCTTTAACTCCTTGTATATTTGAGTGATTAGACCCCTGTCAGAGTTTTTCGTTATAAAGATTTTTTCCCAATTTGTTGTTTCGGAAATAAGTCTTGATCAATGATACTTGTAAAACCTAATTGAATTGAATTGCATGTTAGTTACAGAAGGGGGAGGGAGGAGGGGAGGGAAAGAACATGAATCATGGAACCATGGAAAAATATTCTAAATTAATTAATTAAATAAAATTTTAAATTTTAAATTAAAAAAAAAACAAAAAAAAAAAAACAAAAAAAAAAAAGCTCACAGGTAATGACTGAGTCCCTTCAACCAATCCCCAAACACTTCCTGTGTATTTCATCTAGTAGTTTTCATCCCCATCGAATTGACTGAGGACTTAAAAAATTTAACCTAATGCCTTGTTGATTGATTGAATAACCATGTTCTCACTTGATTAAGGCAGTTACTTTAAGTAGAGTGGGTGACTGATTCAATAGCCCCTCACCCTTACATAAATATACACAATAGATTTGTTGTCCTTTAGTAATGTTCAATTCTTTGTGATCCCATTTGGAGTTTTCTTGTCAAAGATACTGGAATGATTGCCGTTTTCTTTTTCAACTCATTTTACAGATGAGAAATGGAGACCAATAGGAGGAAATGACTTGCTAAAGGTCACACAGCTATGAAGTGTCTGAGGCTGGATTTGAACTCAAGAACATGAATCTTCTGGATTCCAAGCCCAATGCTCTATCTACGGTGCCACCTAGCTACCCTATACACAATACAGACTCGGTGATTTGAGGGTGAGGGCAGGGACTTCACATGAATTGAGCCTTGAAGGAAATTTTGAAGATCACAACTGTTCAGTCTCTGCTCATTCTCTGAGTCCTGTCCATATTTCTCCAGAGTTTATGGACTGTCTAAATACTGCAATAGTGCATAGCTCTCTCTGCCCTGCTCTCAGTCACTGCCAAAGTCCCTGCAGAGGCAGAAAGGACCCAAGACAGAGGACTGAAGTATATTTTTCTTTGTCTTCTAGATCGCCATGGCTGATGCCATCACTAAGTGGGCAGCCTACTCAGGCCTAGCTGGTCCTTGGAAAACAGACATTTTCCATTGCAGGGATTTTTCTTGAATCCTTTCTGGCTTTGTAAGAACTCCTAGAGAATGGGCTCAGTGGGCAGGTTTTTGAGAGCTCAGGGCCACCTCTATAATGAGGAATCTGTGGAGGATGTTTAGACTTTTAGAGAATATCGATTGGAATCTTCAGGTGTTCTTCTGTTCTCCTACTTCAGGTCCTCATCACCTCTCACCTGGACTATCGGTAGGTCTCTTAGAACTTCCTTGCCTCTAGACCTTCCCCCTCACTGCAATCTCTCCTCCTGGTTATTTTTCTAAATCACAAATCCGACCCCTTGATCAATAAACTCCAGCGTTTCCCTGTTACCTCTAGGACCAAAACCAAATCTCTTCACTTTGGATTTCAAGCCCGACACCATCAGGTCCCATCCTCCCTTTCCAGCCTTCCTGATGATGTTACCCACCTCAATATGATCAAGCTAATCGGTCCATCTTGACGTTCCTCCAACATGGTGGTCCATCTCTTGTCTCCTTGATGTGGTACTGACTTCCCTCCATGCTCCAAATGTTCTCCCTACCCTTGGGAATGCCTAGCTTCCTTTAAGACTTACCCCTCTATCCAGACAGCTCTGGCCAGATGAGTGTAACAATTAGAGGAGGTAGGGAAGCCTTGCCTTATCCCTCCCAGGAGGCTCTGAGTATTTACAGTTTGGAAATCTGCAAACTACGCCTCTGGGCTGGATTTGTTATTTCCTTGACTGACTAGACTTCCAAAAGTGGTGGAGAAAGTGTTAATAATGCAGATTCAATGTAAACACTTATTTTCATTTCAAAGGGCTGGTTGTTAAACTTTTATCAGCTTACCCAGCCTTATCTCCAGCTCCAACTTAAATAGGTGGAGATTGGGGTACTGGTTGCTTTACTGAGATGAACCTTTCCTGCTGGAGGAATCCTTTGGACCATTTTATGGGGTTTTAGGAACTTGTGGGACACAGTTGGAGGAAACACTCGACTAGGTTCTACGCCTCTGAGTTCCTCTGCAGTTTCATTTGGATTTAAATTCCAATTCTGTTCTTAGATAGCCACGTAACCTTGGACAAGACATTTAACCTCTGTAGGAAACGCTTCAGATCTTGTAGAATCGGGAGGGACTTGCGCTCATTCTTCTGATTTTTAAAAGGAAAAAAGAGAGAGAGATCAGAGGGAGGCTAACTTGTCCAAGATCACACAACTGATAAGTCCCATTGCAGGACCTAGCGATGGGTGGAGAGTTAGTTTGCCTGAGGACCACCAGGAGGGATACGAGCAAGACACGAAGGCCCCTTTGCTCTGCCGAGTCCCTTGCTGGGCATGCTTCTAACCCCCCCTCTATCCATTGATGTCCATGACTGTTATTCAGAAAAGAAAGAACACAGCCTTGACTACAGGATTCCCCAGGAACCTAAGGAGAAAAGCAATAGATTTCAAGTTGAAAGCGACCTCCGAGGTCATCTAGTCCAACTCTCTCATTTTCCAGATAAGAAACCTGGATTCTAATCTGAGACCTCCAGTAAGGTTTCTATGCATTCAAGCTTCTCAGCCCAGAAGGTTGCCTCTTAGGAATTCAAGACCCTCCCGACTCTGGTACCTCCCCCCCCCCCCCCGCCCCAACCTTTCCAGTCTTAGCTCATATTCTTCCCTTCCACATGATGTACTACAGAGCCAAACTGGATGATTCATAATTTCTTCTACCGCGTGCCCTGACTGCCTTCACTCCCTTTCATTGTTTGTTGAATTCATCCCCATTCTTTAAAAATCAACTCAAATGCCACCTCCTCTAGGAAGTCTTCCCTGGTTCACTTAGACAATACTAGCCTTGACCTTCAGACCTCACCAAGCTGACTATTCTGCCCCTCTTGCATGTGTTTGTATCATATCATTTATTAGCCTTCTCTGTGTTAGTGAGTTGCCTGGGAGAGCATCAACAATGAGATGAGAGAAACAAAGCTACCGATTCTTGCCATTCCCATCTCTGTCCCTTTGCTGCTGCCATTGGTACCATTCTACTTCCTCTATTGAATTCTAGCTTTCCATTCCCAGGTCCTTGAAGAGATGGAATGTGTCTTAGCCAAACTTGACATTTTCCCTCATACGCCATCATGGATTCTGCACATAGAATGTAATGAATAGAAATCATTAGGCTGGATTGAGTTGGATGGAGCTATCCCAAATGACCTTGTCTCTGGAGCTTAGTTTTCTCATCTGCAAAATGGGCGAGATGGTTGGCCTAAAAGAGCATTTGTGAAGGCCAAAAGGGGGGAACTAGGGAATGTGAGAAAAGGACAGCGAACAAGTGCATGAAAGAATGGATGCAAAAAAATGACGGCAAATGAGTGCGGGAAGGAGGGAATGTGAAAAAATGACAGTGAACGAGTGTGGGAATGAGGGGATGTGAAAAAAGGCCAAAGGATGAGTGCGTAAAAGTAATGAATGTGGAAAATGACAGCAAATGAGTGTGGGAATGAGGGAATGTGAAAAAGCCAAAGAATGAATGCAGGAAGGAGGGAATGTGAAAAGAGGCCAAAGAATGAGTGGATAAAAGTAATGAATGTGAAAAAATGAAATGGCAGTGAACGAGTGTGGGAATGAGGGGATGTGAAAAAGGGCCAAAGAATGAGCACAGGAAGGAGGGAATGTGAAAAAATGACAGCAAATGAGTATAGGAAGAGTTAATGTGAAAAAAAAGATAACAAAGGAGTGAAGGAAGGAGGGAACAACAACAACAAAAAAAGGCCAATCCTGTCTTAAGATTCTATGAAAATCAGGTGGTCAGAGGAGGGGCTCACATCTTAGAGTGCTCCTTCCACTTGTTTTTTTGGCAATAAGAGAACACAAATTCCATTCTTGCCTCTGTCGCTTATGACCTGTATGGCTTTGAAGAAAACATTTCACCCCTGTGACCTGAATTTCCTCATTGGTTAAACGAGAGAGCTGTGTGATCTCCGGAAGGTGCTTTTCATTTCTAAATCTATAAGCCTTTGACTTGAGTTCAAATCTTAGATCTGCTACTAATTACCACGTGACTTTGGGCCACTGGAAACCTCCCTGGGCTTCAGTCTTTTTTTCCCCAGACGTAAAATGAGAGGGTTGAACTAGATGACTTCTGAGGTCTTTATTGTTTGACACTCTCTCTCTCTCTCTCTCTCTCTCTCTCTCTCTCTCTCTCTCTCTCTCTCTTTCTTTC
>NW_025365884.1:0-1147 GCF_016433145.1 Gracilinanus agilis | reverse complement strand
AGACCTCATCACCCCTTCATCCTGTTTCTCCAGGCTCAGGCACCCCCACCCCCACCCCCTGGAACACTTGAGGCTCTTGAGGTTCCCTACTTTTTTTGCCAGGAGCTCTGTTGGCCTGCCCAGCCCCTCTCTTGGCTCCCCTTCCCCATGCTTCCCTGCCCCGCCTTCTAAAGAGTCCTCAGGCCCCGTCCCTGCCAGGGGAGTTTGGGCTTCCACCCTCTGCCCTGGAGACTCTGCCTGGGCCCATCCCATGTGGGATCCCAAGACCCTGCTGCCTCTTGGGGGTCTGGGAGGATAGGAGAAGAGAGGGGACAGAAGAGGAGGAACAGAGGGAAGGGGCTCATCTGCCCCTTCAGACCCTCTTCTCTTCCCAAGCTGCCCCCCTCCCTCTGCTGGTAGCAGGCTCTCCCCTGAGGGCAGGCCTGGCCCTTGGTGCCTCCTGTGGCCCCTCACCCCATGGAGATCCCTGTGGGGCAGCCTCAGGCCTGGGAAGAGAAGGGAAAACCTGTGCCCTTTGTGTCCCTTCTCCCTCCCCACCTCAGGGTGCAGAGGCCCAGGGCCTGGACCAGGAGGGATGGGGCTGAGCCAGATCCGGAGCTGGGAGGGAGATCAGGGCAGCTTTCTTCTCAGGTCCCATCAAGTCCAATTGGCCCAGAGAGTGAGCCCAAAAACAGTGAGGAAGATTGGCTGTTCTACACTGGGGGAAAGAGGGAGAGAGTGCCCCGGGAGTGGGGCTCCAGGCCAGCTCTTGCTGCTCAGAAGGGCAGAGGAGTCAGACATTCCCTGTGCTGAGAGGTCTGTTGGGAAGAGCTTTTGCTGGAGCTCCATTCAGGAGACCATAACATGGGGGAAAAGTGGGGAGGTGGGGTAGGACCCTGATTGTGGAGGTGCAAAAAGGAATTGTTTCTTGTTAAAAGCTGCTAGAAGTTTTCTTTCCTTTGGCTTAAAGGGATAATATTAATTTAAAATTCTACTATATTCTCATTAAAATTTAAATGATTAAAAGCTGCTCTCTTATTTTGTCAAAACTCCTCATTTAACCCATACAGAGAGAAGGCTGGGAAAAGATGGAGGAACTTCACCAGACTGACTGACTGGGGCTACTTTGCTGCCTCTTTAGGGAGCCTGGAGTCCCAGGGATGGCCTT
>NW_025365883.1:0-5625 GCF_016433145.1 Gracilinanus agilis | reverse complement strand
AGGGAGGGAGGGAGGGAGGGAGGAAGGAAGGGAAGGAAGGAAGGAAGGAAGGAAAGAGGGAGGGAGGGAAGGAAGGAAGGAGAGGGGGAAATGTACAGAAAAAAGGGAAGACCCTGCTTTTAAATCTAATCATCACTCTAAACCAGACTTTGTTGTCCTCTATCATGTATAACATATTTTCCAGACAACATTAGAATAGAAGTTGAGGATTACACCAAGGTTACAGGCTTGAGGGACAAGAAAGATGGTATCCTTAGCAGTAATAGGAAAGATAAGAAGAGGGGAAAGTTTGAAGGTTAGAATATGAGCTATGAGAGAAATTTAGATTAAGGCTGTTTCAAGAATTTTGGGAGGTGGAAGGAGGTGGTTTCCTGGGTGATCCCAAATTTTCTAATTCAACTCAATTCCACTGAATTCCACATCTATTGAGCTATCTCTGGAGGTTTCCAGAAGCTTGGGATAAGAAAGTTTTAAACTAATCCAGACCTCCAGGGCGGGTCCAAGATTTTTGGACCTAGACAAGCCTGCTACATAGAGACTTCAAAAATGTTTGGCATATTTGTCAACAGAAGAGAGAAGAAAAGGATCTATCATTCGGGCAGGCAAATTAAAAAAAAAAAAAAAACTAGAAAAGTAACAAATCAAGAAGCACCAGCTGGGGCTGCTAGCTATCCCAGTGGTTAGAGTGCCAGGCCTGGAGATGAGATGTCCTGGGTTCAATTCTAAACTCAGACACTTCCAGGCTTTGTGACCCTGGGCAAGTCACTTAACCCCAATTACCTACCCCTAACCACTTTTCTGCCCTGGGTCTGATATTTAGTATTGATTCTAAGACAGGTAAAGATTTAAAAAAAAAAAAAAGCAACATCCCCCATCCCTTCCCCCAAAAAGCACAAAATAAACATTTTGTAAATAAGATATAAAATTAAAAACAAAACATCAAATTAACAAAAAACGAAGGTGTTAAAAAAATGAATAGACAAACCAGCACCTAGAGTGCTGGCCCTGGAGTCAGGAAGATTCATTTTCCCCAGTTCAAATCTAGTTTCAGTCGGGTTGGCCATGGCCATCGCTATTATTTAATATAAAAAACTTTCAGATCATTTTAGGCAGCTGTTGTTCTGAAGAGGCCCAGGAGGGGTTTTCATGGCCAGCAAACTCCATATGAGTCACCAGCAGGAAGAGGCCAAGAAAGTGAATGCAATCCTGGGCTCTGCTCAGAGGTGTGGCTTCCAGGAAAAAAGAAAGAATCCTCCCACCAGCTCTGCCCTGGCCAGATCTCATCTGGTTCACGGTGGGCCACCTGGTTTGAGGATATAGATAAGAGCCTCCGAAGAGGCCAGGCTTTGCCAGTGAGGAGCCGGTGAAGGAATCGGGCACATTAAGCCTAGAGAAGAAAAGATCCAGGGGGCGGATGGTGGCTCTTTAAGTATTTCGCTGAAGAGTTATCACATTTTCCCTTAATTCCAATCCTCAGTTACAATGAGCACCTCCCTATACCGTGGACAGCTCCCAGTGATTGGTGCTTCAGTATCATTTAACCAGTTGATGTCAATTAGCCTTCACAAAGGGATATTCCCAGAGAAAATAGAGCAAGAACAGAAGATATAAAAGTCTCCCCCATCCCCCCCCCAAGGGGATGCTCTCCTCTAAATCACTTGGTCCTGGGGGCAGCTGGGTGGCTCAGTGGATGGAGAACCAGGCCCAGAAATGGGAGGTCCTGGGTTCAAATCTGGCCTCAGACACTTCCCAGCTGTGTGACCCTGGGCAAGTCACTTGACCCCCATTGCCCACCCTTACCACTCTTCTGCCTTGGAGCCAATACACAGTAATGACTCCAAGACAGAAGGTGAGGGTTAAAAAAAGAAAGAAAGAAATAGAAGCAAAGCGAGGCTGCTCATCAGGCATGGGGGAATGACAGACCATCAAGGCCATGGTAGGTCAGCCTGGCTGCAGAGGGACTGGTGATTTTATTAATGGAAGGAAACTCTGCAGAAGGAAATACATCTACCTGTGCAGGTCAGCACCTTCCCTGCCATAGAGGTTCCAACTGGTCAAATGACTCGGCCAAGGTCACACAGCCAAAGTATGTCAGAGGCTGGGCCTGAATCTAGTCTTCCCCATTTCAAGGCCGCCTCTAGTCACTACAACAGAGACTTCAGATGCAGGGCTGAAGGCTGCAAGAAGCCCACTCCCAGGTATAGCCAAATCAGATTCAATTGTAAGTAGGAAATGGTGAGCAATATAAATAAAGATAAAATAAAGCAGTCCCTCTGCGGCCTGCGGGGATCCTTCGGGATGGTTTAGTAACCCCCGTTTCCATCGAAGTTTGATAGCACTGGACTCCATCAAAGCTACCTCTGCCTCTGGAGAGGATGCGAAGGGAATGTGAAATAATAAACTAACATGCATATAGCACCTACTACGTGCCAGGCACTGGGCTAAGCTCTTTACAGTTCTGATGTCATTCAGTGTCTGCAGTAACCCTAGGAGGAAGGTGCTATTAGTATCCCTGTTTTTTGGAGGGGGAAATTGAGGCATAGGAGGTTAAGTGACTTGTCCAGGGTCATATGGCTAAGAAGTGTGTGAGGCTGGGTTTGAACTCGAGTCTTCCTGCCTCCAGGTCTGGCGCTCTCTCGGAGCAGAGACTGAGCAGGTAGGGATTGCTTTGGCATCTCTCCCCCTCCCAGCCCTCCCCCTGTGTGAGCTTGTGACTGGAATCAGTTCAGTTCAAAGCAAGGATCTTTCATGAAGTGTCTCCCACACGCCCAAGTGCTACCAATGCAAAGACCGAAACAGAACAGCCCTTCCTGGCCCTCCGGGAGCTTCCCAGAGAGGGCAGCAGGAAGCCAGGAGGAAGGGTATGCAGAGGGGGGTTCACACAGGACACGGCACTTGGGGTGAGCCAGAGGAAGCGAGCGAGGACAAGAGGCAGAGCAGGAAGGACCATCCAGGTGGATGCGGAGGCAGGAGGCAGGAGATGGGATTGCAATCACTACCAGCCATTTGGGCTGGAATAAGGAGTGAGTGAAAAGGAAGAAGGGGCCATTAATACGGGTGGTGAATGGCCAGCTAGGCTGCCACGCTGAGAGGGCGTGTATTTTATCCCAGAGGGATAGGGAGCCACGGAGGATGTTGGAATAGAGGACCAGTGCAGCTAGATCTGTACTTTAAGATTACTATTTCAGGTGGAAGGGGATGGATTAGAGACAGGAGAATCCAGGTCCAGGAAGACCAAATATGAAGCTTTCCCATCTATCCTTCCAACCAGGGCCCAGACCATCTTGATCTATTCTAGGTCTTGAGTGGCTCTAGAACCCTGCGCTCTCTCCACCGATTCTAGGTGATTGATTGCTTTAAATGATCTGCTAAACGTTCCAGATCCAAAGGCTTCTCTGAGGGCAAAATAAAAGTGAATATGAAGTCTATCTGGGGCAAGAAAGTGATTGTGGGACAGCTGGAGAAGCAGAAGGGGGTGGGAGGAAGGGCTCTGGAGCTGGAGGCAGGAGACCAGTCTTTTGAGCCCAGCTCTGATTCTTACTCACTGTGTGATGTTGGGCCAGCTCCTTCAGCTGCTAAGCCTCATTCTCCTCAGAAGGAATAAAAAGGCTTGACCTACCTACCGTTGCTTTCAGCTGAGATGATGAGCATCCCGGGCTGAAAGGCTCCCCAGAGCCAGCTAGTCCAAGTCCCTTTTCCAGAGGAGGAACCTGAGCCTCCGTGGAGTTAAGCAACTTGCCTCAGTCACACAGATAATAAATGGGAGAGCCAAGATGTGATCAGAGGTCTCCCAAACACCAGTTCAGGGTTGCTCTATAGAAACTGCCTTGTAAACCTTAAAATGCTATTGAGATATAAGCTGTTGTCACGGAAGGATAAGCGTGGGTCACGTGGCACAATCCAGGAGAGAGCCCAGACCCCAGGAGGCCCTCGAGGATGCTCCGGCATCTGCCCTCGGCACCTCGCCGGAGTGGCTCTCCTTCCTCGGGCTCCACGTTTTCATTGGCACCTGTGGGTTGGTTCGCCTTAATCCTGTCCACCTGCTCCAGTCACCATTAGGACCTAATAGAAGTGGAGGCCACAGCGATGTGAACAGATAAAGACACAGACAGCGTTAAAGATCAGTTCAATTCAACTCACTTTGGAAATTTTGACAAACATCTGGAAGTGGATTGGGGAAGGTGACCTCCTCCCCTTCTGCCTGGCCTCAACTCCACATTCAGGGCCAAGGCTCCAGCTCCCTTCTCCAAAAGACACCTCCCCAGAGCAGCCTCGTCCCCCATGTTGCTGCCGGCTACAAGAGAGCAGGGCCTTCCCCAGAGGTCCCTGTGACTTAGACAGTTTCTTTGATGTGGGAGGAAATTGCTAAGGGCTGCAGGCTCATGTCTTCACGCTTTCCTTCTGTACCATCCTGGGAAAGGCATCCTTTGGCCCTAGTGAAAGCAAAGGGTGGAGAGAAATGAGCACAGAATGGCAGAGCCTTGGAGATGGAAGAGACCTCCAGTGCTAGGAAGTCCCACTCATGCTATGACAACACTTCACTATAATAACAGCAATAATAATAATGAGCATTTGTATAGCACTTCCAGATTTAAAAGTACCTTTAAAATATTTCATTTGATCTCATAACAACTTGGGAGGTAGGAGCTATTATGATCATCAATATTACAGATGAGGGAACTGAGACAAACAGAAGTTAAGTGACTTGTCCAGGGTCACACAGCTAAGTAAGTGTCTGAGGTTGGACTCAAAGTTGTCTTCCTGATTCTAAGTCAAATAGCCTCAAAGAGTGGTCACCACCCAGCCTTGGGTAGAAGACCTCCACCACCACTTCCCAAGGCAGCCCACTCCATTGTTGGACAGCTCTAATTCCTGATTTTTTTTTTAATCTTTACCTTCCATCTTAGAATTAATACTGTGTACTGGTTCTAAGGCAGAAGGGCAGTAAGGGCTAGGCAACAGCGGTGAAGTGACTTGCCCAGAGTCACACAGCTAGGAAGTGTCTGAGGTCTGATTTGAACCCAGGACCTCCCATTTCTAGGCCTGGCTCTCAATCCTCTGAGCTACCCAGCTGCCCCCCCTAATTCCTGATCTTAAGCCTATAAATATTTTTGCAATCTCCAGCCCCTCTCAAGCCTCCATTGTTCCTGTTTCTGCCCTTTGAAACAAGCAGATCAAGACTAACCCTTCTTCCACATAATAGCTCATCAGATACTTGATCATGGTTCCCTTGGCTCCTCTAAGCCTCCTCTGACCCAGACCAAATCTCCTTCGGCTCAAGTTGCTGGACTAATCCTCAACTGGCATTGACTCAAAGGTCCTGGGTACTCTTTTGCTTATCAGTGGAGTAGAGCTGATGATGAGACAGCCATTGGGGTGGGGCAGCAGCAGATATAGTATGTCCAGCTCCCTATCCCTTCAGGCCTCCCTTCCCAAAGCCAAGAAAGATGACAAGAGGGCCCTCTCTGACTCAGAGCTCTCACTCAGGACCAGATCTAGATTGATTTGTAGAGGTGAAGTTTATCCTTCTGGTTTCTGATTCATTTTGATTATGTGACTCTGAACAAGTCATTGCCCCTTTTCGAGCTCTTCCTATCTTGTCTCAAACATGAGGCAGAAAAAAAG
>NW_025365882.1:0-1541 GCF_016433145.1 Gracilinanus agilis | reverse complement strand
AACTCTTTGGGGTACAAACCCAACAATGGTATGGCTGGATCAAAGGGAAGGCATTCTTTTATAGCCCTTTGAGCATGATTCCAAATTGCCAGCCAGAATGGCTGGATCAGTTCACAGCTCCACCAGCAATGCATTAATGTCCCAATTTTGCCACATCCCCTCCAGCATTCATTACTCTCCCCTTCTTTCATTTTAGCCAATCCCCTAGGTGTGAGGTGATACCTCAGAGTTGTTTTGATTTGCATTTCTCTAATTATTAGAGATTTAGAACACTTTCTCATGTGCTTCTTGATACTTTCGATTTCTTTACCTGAGAATTGCCTATTCATGTCTCTTGTCCATTTTTCAATTGGGGAATGCCTTAATTTTTTATACAATTTGTTTAACTCCTTGTATATTTGAGTAATTAGACCCCTGTCAGAGTTTTTTGTTATAAAGATTTTTTCCCAATTTGTTGTTTCCCTTCTGATTTTGACTACATTATTTTTATTTGTACAAAAGCTTTTTAGCTTAATACAATCAAAACCATTTAATTTATACTTTGTAATTTGGAATAACAAAAGATCAAGAATATCAAGGTAATTAATGATAAAAAATGCCAAGGAATGTGGCCTAGCAGTACCAGATATTAAACTTTACTATAAAGCAGTGGTCATCAAAACGATATTGTATTGGCTAAGAGATAGAAGCAGTGGAATAGACTTGGAGTTACATTAGCAAGACAGTGTATGATAAACTCAAAGAGCCCAACTTTTGGGACAAAAATCCACTATTTTACAAAAACTGCTGGGAAATTTGGAAAACAATATGGGAGAGATTAGGTTTAGATCAACATCTTACAGCCTACACCAAGATAAATTCAGAATGGGTGAATGACTTGAATATAAAGAGGGAAACTGTAAATAAGTTAAGTGAACATAGAATAGTTTACTTGTCATCTCTGGGCATCTCTGGGAAAGGAAAGATTTTAAAACCAAGCAAGAGTTAGATAAAATTACAAAATGTAAAATAAATGATAGTGATTATATCAAACTAAAAAGCTTTTGTAGAAACAAAAACAATGTAGTCAAAATCAGAAGGGAAACAACAAATTGGGAAAAAATCTTCATAACAAACAACTCTGACAGGGGTCTAATTACTCAAATATACAAGGAGTTAAACAAATTGTATAAAAAATCAAGCTATTTCCCAATTGATAAATGGGCTAGAGACATGAATAGGCATTTTTCTGATAAAGAAATCAAAAGTGTCAATAAGCACATGAGAAAGTGTTCTAAATCTCTAATAATTAGATAAATGCAAATCAAAACAACTCTGAGATACCACCTTACACCTAGGGGATTGGCTAAAATGAAAGAAGGGGAGAGTAATGAATGCTGGAGAGCATGTGGCAAAACTGGGACATTAATACATTGTTGGTGGAGTTCTGAACTGATCCAACCATTCTGGCTGGCAATTTGGAACTATGCTCAAAGGGCTATAAAAGAATGCCTGCCCTTTGATCCAGCCATACCATTGTTGGGTTTGTACCCCAAAGAGTT
>NW_025365881.1:0-3049 GCF_016433145.1 Gracilinanus agilis | reverse complement strand
AAAAATAGATATGATTAAAAAAGACAGGGAAGGTCATTACATCCTGATTAAAGGCAGTATAAACAATGAGGAAATAACACTGCTCAATATGTATGCACCAAGTGGCATAGCACCCAAATTCATAAAGGAGAAACTGGCAGAGCTCAAGAAGGAAATAGATAGTAAAACCATACTAGTGGGAGATCTAAATATTCCTCTGTCAGAGCTAGATAAATCAAACTGAAAAATAAATAAGAAAGAGGTAAGAGAGTTGAATGAAGTCCTAGAAAAATTAGATCTTATTGATATGTGGAGAAAAATAAATAGGGACAAAAAGGAATACACCTTCTTCTCAGCTGCACATGGCACATTCACAAAGATTGACCATGTTATAGGGCATAGAATCATTGCAAACAAATGCAAAAGAGCAGAAATAATAAATGTAACCTTCTCAGATCATAATGCAATGAAAATAATAATTAGTGAGGGCACCTGGACAGGAAAATCAAAAACTAATTGGAAATTAAATAATATGATTCTTCAAAACCAATTTGTCAAAGAAGGAATCATAGAACTATTGAATTAATAAATAAGACTAGAAGCTGGTACTTTGATAAAACAGATAAAATAGACAAAGTACTGGTCAATCTAATAAAAAAAAGGAAAGAAGAAAACCAAATTGATAGTATCAAAGATGAAAAGGGAGACCTCACCTCTAATGAAGAGGAAATTAAGGCAATCATTAAAAACTATTTTGCCCAATTACATGGCAATAAATATAACAATTTAGGAGATATGGACGAATATTTTCAAAAATATAAACTGCCTAGACTAACAGCAGAAGAAATAGAATACCTAAATAATCCCATATCAGAAAAAGAAATTGAACAAGCCATCAAAGAACTCCCTAAGAAAAAATCGCCAGGGCCTGATGGATTCACAAGTGAATTCTATCAGACATTCAAAGAGCAAATAATCCCAATACTATACAAATTATCTGATATGATAAGCAAAGAAGGAGTCCTACCAAATTCCTTTTATGACACAAATATAGTACTGATTCCAAAGCCAGGGAGACCAAAAACAGAGAGAAAACTACAGACCAATCTCCCAAATGAACATAGATGCAAAAATCTTAAACAGAATACTAGCAAAGAGACTCCAGCAAGTAATTAAGAAAATCATTCATCACGATCAAGTGGGATTTATACCAGGAATGCAAGGTTGGTTCAACATTAGGAAAACCATCCACATAATTGACCATATCAACAGCCTAAGAAACAAAAATCACATGATTATCTCAATAGATGCTGAAAAAGCCTTTGCCAAAATACAGCATCCATTCCTATTGAAAACACTGAAAAGTATAGGAATAGAAGGACCTTTCCTAAAAAATAATAAACAGTATATACCTAAAACCATCAACAAACATCATATGCAATGGGGATAAATTAGAAGCCTTCCCAATAAGATTAGGAGTAAAAACAAGGATGCCCATTGTCACCTCTTTTATTTAACATTGTACTAGAAACACTAGCAGTTGCAATTAGAGAAGAAAAAGAAATTGAATGTATCAAAGTGGGCAAGGAGGAGACTAAGCTATCCCTCTTTGCAGATGATATGATGGTCTACTTAAAAAATCCTAGAGAATCAACTAAGAAGCTTGTAGAAATAATCAACAACTTTAGCAAAGTGGCAGGATACAAAATAAATGCACATAAATCATCAGCATTTCTATACATTTCCAACACACTAGAGCAGCAAGAAGTAGAAAGAGAAACACCATTCAAAATCACCCTAGACAATATAAAATACTTAGGAATATACCTACCAAAACAAACACAGCAATTATATGAAAACAACTACAAAACACTTTCCAAACAAATAAAACTGGATCTAAACAATTGGAAAGCCATTGATTGCTCATGGGTAGGATGAGCTAACATAATAAAAATGGCAATTCTACCCAAATTAATTTACCTATTTAGTGCCATACCTATCAAGCTACCAAAAAACTTCTTTCCTGAATTAGAAAAAACTATAACAAATTTCATTTGGAATAACAAAAGATCAAGAATATCAAGGGAAATAATGAAAAAAAATGTGAAGAAAGGGGGCCTAGCAGTACCAGATATTAAACTATACTATAAAGCCTCAGTCATCAAAACAATATGGTACTGGCTAAGAGACAGAAAGGAGGATCAATGGAATAGACTTGGGGTAAATGATATCAGCAAGACAGTGTATGATAAACCCAAAGAGCCCAACTTTTGGGACATGAATCCACTATTTGACAAAATCTGCTGGGAAATTTGGAAAACTATATGGGAGAGATTAGGTCTAGATCAACATCTCACACCCTACACCAAGATAAATTCAGAATGGGTGAACGACTTGAATATAAAGAGGGAAATTATAAACATGTTAAGTAAACACAGAATAGTATACTTGTCAGATCTCTGGGAAAGGAAAGACTTTAAAACCAAGCAAGAGTTAGAGAAAATTACAAAATGTAAATTAAATGGTTTTGATTATATTAAACTAAAAAGTTTTTGTACAAACAAAAACAATATAGTCAAAATCAGAAGGGAAACAACAAATTGGGAAAAAATCTTTATAACGAAAAACTCTGACAGGGGTCTAATCACTCAAATATACAAGGAGTTAAAGCAATTGTATAAAATATCAAGCCATTCCCCAATTGATAAATGGGCAAGAGACATGAATAGGCAATTTTCAGGTAAAGAAATCAAAAGTATCAATAAGCACATGAGAAAGTGTTCCAAATCTCTAATAATTAGAGAAATGCAAATCAGAACAACTCTGAGGTATCACCTCACACCTAGCAGATTGGCTAAAATGAAAGAAGGGGAGAGTAATGAATGTTGGAGGGGATGTGGCAAAATTGGGACATTAATGCATTGCTGGTGGAGCTGTGAACTGATCCAGCCATTCTGGCTGGCAATTTGGAATCATGCTCAAAGGGCTATAAAAGAATGCCTTCCCTTTGATCCAGTCATACCATTGCTGGGTTTGTACCCCAAAGAGATCATAGATAAACAGACTTGTA
>NW_025365880.1:0-4261 GCF_016433145.1 Gracilinanus agilis | reverse complement strand
GTGTTTTCAATAGGAATGGATGCTGTATTTTGTCAAAGGCTTTTTCAACATCTATTGAGATGATAATGTGATTTTCATTTGTTAGACTGTTGATATGGTCAATTATGTGGATGGTTTTCCTTGTGTTGAACCATCCTTGCATTCCTGGTGTAAATCCCACCTGATTATGATGGATAATCCTCTTGATCACTTGCTGGAGTCTCTTTGCTAGTATTCTATTTAAGATTTTTGCATCTATTTCATTAGGGAGATTGGTCTGTAGTTTTCTTTCTCTGTTTTTGATCTCCCTGGCTTTGGAATCAGTACCATATTTGTGTCATAAAAGGAATTTGGTAGGACTCCTTCTTTGCTTATCATATCAAATAATTTGTATAGTATTGGGATTTGTTGCTCTTTGAATGTCTGATAGAATTCACTTGTGAATCCATCAGGCCCTGGCGATTTTTTCTTAGGGAGTTCTCTGATGGCTTGTTAAATTTCTTTTTCTGATATGGGATTATTTAGGTATTCTATTTCTTCAACTGTTAATCTAGGCAATTTATATATTTTTTACATATTCATCCATCTCACCTAGATTGGTATATTTATTGCCATATAATTGGGAAAAATAGTTTTTAATGATTGCCTTAATTTCCTCTTCATTGGAGGTGAGATCTCCCTTTTCATCTTTGATACTGTCGATTTGGTTTTCTTCTTTCCTTTTTTTATTAGATTGAAGAGTACTTTGTCTACATTTTTTCTGTTTTTTTTTTCAAAATACCAGCTTCTAGTCTTATTTATTCATTCAATAGTTCCCTTACATTCAATTTTATTAATTTCTCCCTTCATTTTTAGTCTTTCTAATTTAGTTCTTATCTGGGGATTTTTAATTTGCTCACTTTTTAGTTTTTTAAGTTGAATGCCCAATTCACTAATTTCTGCCCTCCCTAATTTTTTAATATATGCACTCAAGGATATAAATTTCCTCCTGAGTACTGCCTTAGCTGCATCCCGTAGAGTTTGTTAGGATGTGTCATCATTGTCATTCTCTTCAATGAAAGTATTGATTATTTTTATGATTTGTTATTTAACTAAGTGTTTTTGGAGAATCATATTATTTAATTTCCAATTAGTTTTTGATTTGCCTGTCCAGGTGCCCTTACTAATTATTATTTTTATTACATTGTGATCTGAGAAGGTTATGTTTATTATTTCAGCTCTTTTGCATTTGTTTGCAATGTTTCTAAGCCCTATTACATGGTCAGTCTTTGTGAATGTACCATGTGCAACTGAAAAGAAGGTGTCTTCCTTTTTGTCCCTATTTATTTTTCTCCACATATCTATTAAATCTAATTTTTCTTGGACTTCATTCACCTCTCTTATCTCTTTCTTATTTATTTTTTTGGTTTGATTTATCTAGATCTGAAAGAGGAATATTTAGATCTCCCACTAGTATGGTTTTGTTATCTATTCCTTCTTGAGCTCTGCCAGTTTCTCCTTTATGAATTTGGATGCTATGCCATTTGGTGCATACATATTAAGCACTGTTATTTCCTAATTGCCTATACTGCCTTTTATGAGGTTGTAATTACCTTCCCTGTCTTTTTTAATGATATCTATTTTTACTTTGGCTTTGTCAGAAATCATGATTGCCACTCCTGCCTCCTTTTTCTCATTTGAAGCCCAAAAGATTTTGCTCAAGCCCTTTACTTTAAACCTGTATATGTCTACCTGCCTCATATGTGTTTCTTGTAGACAACAAACATATGGTAGAATTTTGGTTTCTAATCCCCTCTGCTATTCGCTTCCATTTTATGAGCGAGTTCATCCTATTCACATTCAGAATTATAATTATCAGTTGTGTATTTGCCAACATTTTTGTATCCTCTCCTAGTTCTACTCCTTCTTATTAAACTATTTCCTTTTAAACCAGTTGTTTGCTTTAAGCCAGTAACCTTTGTCCCCTACTTTTATTTACTTACCTTTCTACTCCTTGCCTTATTATTCCCCTCTTTTTATTTTTAAAGCCTAATGAATTCCCTCCCCTATCTTCTCCCCTCCCTTTTTTGATCTTCCCATTCCTCTGCTCCCCTTAGTTTATCCCTTCTGACTTTCTCAGTAGGGTTAGATAGAGGTTTATATCCCAATGGATAATATAGCTACTCTTCCTTCTCCAGGTTGATTACACTGAGAGTCAGGTTTAAATATTACTCTTAATGCTCTCTTCCTTTCCTTCTTATAATAATATTCATCCCCTCTCCATCCCATGCCTAATTTGTGTGTAATAGAATATCCTATTTTTCTTATCCATTCAAATTTCTCTTGGGGTCCTCTACTATTCACCCCCCTCTTTCCCACTCCCCATATCATCTTAGATCATTTAGCACTCTAAACTCTCGCTATGAAGAATTCTGCTAATTACTATAATAGTGAATACTATAATAGTGAATAGAGTTCACTACAGAGAATTACATATAACATTTCTCCAAATAGGAATACAAATAATTAGATCTTATTCAAGCCCTTAAAGAGGCAAATTTAAGAAAAAAGAGTTTTCTTTCTTTCCCCTCTGTTTTTTATTTACCTTTTCATGTTTCTCTTGATTTTTGTGGTTGGATATCAAAACTTCCATTTAGTCCTGGACTTTTCTGTGCAAATACTTGGAAAATTTCTATCTTGTTGAATGCCCAAACTTTCCCCTGGAAGTATATAGTCAGTTTTGATGGGTAGGTGATCCTTGGTTGTAGACCCAATTCTTTTGCCTTTCTGAATATCATATTCCAAGCCTTGTGGTCTTTTAGTGTAGAGGCTGCCAGATCCGGTGTAATCCTGATTGGTGCTCCTTGATATCTGAATTGTCTCTTCCTGGCTTTTTGTGAAAATTTTTCTTTTACTTGGAAGCTTTCGAATTTGGCTATTATATTCTGAAGACATAACCTTCAGAAAATAGAAGTCACTACATTCCAATGAGTCAAAATAGCCAGACTATACGTAATAATGTTGAACTGAATGGGAGTGGAATTGGATTAAAATGCATTAAGAAAGATCTGCAGAGTTCTAAATTCTATCCACAAATTGCATTAGCAATTGGGTCTTAGAGACAAAGGGGAAATAAAACTTAAATAGTTCACCTCTATGCTTCCAGAGGTTTCTAAGATGCAGCCCTTCACATAGAAATTGAGGAGAAACAGTAATATAACTTCTGAAGAAAAGAGCAAACATCACAGTTGGATTCTGGGCTATTTTCAGTCTACAAATAAGAGGAATCTGGTCTTTTCTATGTTGCCATTAAACATCAGCATAATGACTCAGAGCACTTTTTAAAGAATAAATTCAATAGTGCTAATTAAGCCTCTCCATATTTTTCATCACTGACTGGTACTGAGTAGAACTGAATTTTCCCAGAATGTCAGATTTGGAAGGAATTTCAGCAGCCATCAACTTCAACTCACATTTCAACAGAAATCCCTATAAAATATCCCCATTGCATAGTAAATCAAATTTAAGTTGAGTAACTCATGTGATAGAGAGTCCACCATCTCCTTACCAGCCAAATCTGCTTTTGAATAGCTCAAATTGTTAGGAAACCTCTCCTTAAGTAGGGCCCATGAAGGCTTGCTCTAGGCCTTGATACAGGATCTCTCACTTTATATTGCATTATTGCAAGAGAGAGCCTATTAGTTCTCTCTAGTATAATTGTTTTCCCACTACAGGCTGCCTTCTGCTTAGCTTTCAAAATGATATTCCTTACATGGAGATTTACTCATTGTTACATCCTCAATTCACTCAACACCAGTGGCTCCCTATTACTTATAGCAGGGGTAAGCAATGTATGGCACTTGAGCCATATCTGGCTCTTTTGAGGGCCAGATATGGCTCTTTCTGCAGGAGCCATAAAGTCAATTTTTTTTCAGGCACTGTTACTGGAGCTCACACTGCGAGCACTGTACAGCTCTCACGAAATGACATTTTAAAAAATGTGGCATTTATGGCTCTCATGGCCAAAAAGGTTGCCAACCTCTGACTTATAGGATGAAATATGAAATTCTATGTCTTCAAAAGCACTGCATTGTAGCCCTCAGTAGTGAGAGTGAACCCCAGTAAAATCAAAGTCATTGTAGACGAAGTCAAACACATAGTTCACTCCTCACATGAGCCCACCAAAACCTCTCCTTTCCACCCCTCTCTGCTATACTTTATAGAAACTGCATGTCCATCCAAGAAACTACTGTTGCAGGGTTTCTATGAGGATCTGGGTTAGATGGTTACACAATGACATGTT
>NW_025365879.1:0-1454 GCF_016433145.1 Gracilinanus agilis | reverse complement strand
CTTCCTTCCTTCCTTCCTTCCTTCCTTCCTTCCTTTTTCCTTCTTCCTCCTTTCCTTTCTTCTACTCTATCCTTCTATTTGTTTTCCTAGTGCTTAGCATAAAGTAGTTACCTAATAATTCTTTTACTCATCTAACAATTCATTCATTGATTCAATCTTCCTCTTTGATTCAATTGGACCAATCCTTGTCATATGCTTCCTTTGTGCAAACCCCTTTCCTCAGAACTGAGAATATAAAGACAAAGTCCCATTAAACAAGAATTTATTAGGTTCCTGTTGTGTGCCAGGCACTATATCACCAATTTCTGGTGATACAAATAAAAAATGAAGCAAATCCTGCCCTCAAGGAGCCTCTTGTCTACTAAGGGAAGTAGGTTGATCAGTCACTCAGTCCAAATTTATTAAGTACCTGCTGTGTACCTGGCAGGTAGGGAGGAGTACTCAGAGCATGTACGTTCTATCAGATTGGGGCATAAAAAACTAAAATATAAATTCAAATGTGATGGGTCAAAGAGGAGATCCAGAAGCAAATGATGTAGAAAAAAATTGAGAATGAGGAGAGCACTCTTATCAGGCGGTATTTGTGAAAGCTTTAGGGAGAAGCTTAAAAGCTGAGCCTTATGGGAAAATGAATCTACCAGAAGTACCTTTCCTGTGACTGACTGGTCTAGCCCCTTTTAGAAACTCAAGCCCCCAAGTTTTTCCTAACCCCAACCCAGACCTGCACTGGTATCTCTATGCTACTTGGTCCTTCCTTTCTTTCCTCAGGCATGCAGCGGATCCAGGAGGTACTTGAGAAGGTGCCCCTTGAGGCCAAAACCCCTTAACCTGCTAGCTCCTGGAGAAGAACAGTCCATTGAGGTGAGGTGACTCATCTTTGACTCAGTCCAAGAAACTGGATGCTAGGTGCAGGCTGGAAACAAGACTCTTTGGACTCTCACTGAATGCGGAAAAGAGAGAAGCGGTGCAGTCCTGGGCAAGAGGTTGTACTTTGGACCATTGAATGCTTCCCTTTGCCACAGATGATATTCTTTTGCTTCTCCTTATGCCCAAGCAGAATGTGCAGGAACCTCCCTGGCAAAGCAGGTTTCTGCCCTTCTCCCTGGGAGACCTTAGCCCCTTCTTGAAGGATGGAGCTGAAATAAAGGTTTTCTTTTGTAGTATCCTGTTGTTTTCCCTGTTCAATCAGTGAGCTGTACCACACAGTAGGCAGGATCACAGGGCACTGTCCAACCTAAGTGGGTGGAAGTGTTACCTTTGAAAAAATACAAGACAAATGTCAGGCAGGAACTTTAGCAGCTCAGTAGATTAGGAAAGGCTCACTATAAAGACTGCTTGACTTGCTTCTGGAAGGAAGCCAGGGTTTCTAGGACTGTCTGAGAGGGGTCAGAGGCTTCCTTCCTTTCTTTCCTTCCTTCCTTCCTTCCTTCCTTCCTTCCTTCCTTCCTTCCTTC
>NW_025365878.1:0-2200 GCF_016433145.1 Gracilinanus agilis | reverse complement strand
CAGTTTTTGTCAAATAGTGTATTCATGTCCCAAAAGTTGGGCTCTTTGGGTTTATCATACACTGTCTTGCTGATGTCATTTACTCCAAGTCTATTCCACTGATCCTCCTCTCTATCTCTTAGCCAGTACCATATTGTTTTGATGACTGCTGCTTTATAGTATAGTTTAATATCTGGTATTGCTAGGCCCCCTTCCTTCACATTTTTTTCATTATTTCCCTTGATATTCTTGATCTTTTGTTATTCCAAATGAAATTTGTTATAGTTTTTTCTAATTCAGTAAAGAAGTTTTTTGGTAGCTTGATAGTTATGGCGCTAAATAGGTAAGTTAATTTGGGTAGAATGGTCATTTTTATTATGTTAGCTCATCCTACCCATGAGCAATCAATGGCTTTCCAATTGTTTAAATCCAGTTTTATTTGTTTGGAAAGTGTTTTGTAGTTGTTTTCATATAATTGCTGTGTTTGTTTTGGTAGATAGATTCCTAAGTATTTTATATTGTCTAGGGTGATTTTAAATGGTGTTTCTCTTTCTACTTCTTCCTGCTCTAGTGTGTTCGAAATGTATAAGAATGCTGATGATTTATGTGCATTTATTTTGTATCCTGCAACTTTGCTAAAGTTGTTCATTATTTCTACAAGCTTCTTAGTTGATTCTCTAGGATTTTTTAAGTAGACCATCATATCATCTGCAAAGAGTGATAGCTTAGTCTCCTCCTTGCCTATTTTGATACCTTCAATTTCTTTTTCTTCTCTAATTGCAACTGGTAGTGTTTCTAGTACTATGTTGAATAATAGAGGTGATAATGGGCATCCTTGTTTTACTCCTGATCTTATTGGGAAGGCTTCTAATTTATCCCCATTGCATATGATGTTTCTTGCTGGTTTTAGGTATATACTGTTTATTATTTTTAGGAAAGGTCCTTCTATTCCTATACTTTTCAGTGTTTTCAATAGCAATGGATGCTGTATTTTGTCAAAGGCTTTTTCAGCATCTATTGAGATGATCATGTGATTTTTGTTTCTTAGACTGTTGATATGGTCAATTATATGGATGGTTTTCCTAATGTTGAATCAACCTCGCATTCCTGGTACAAATCCCACCTGATCATGGTGGATGATCTTAATTACTTGCTGGAGTCTCTTTGCTAGTATTCTATTTAAGATTTTTGCATCTATGTTCATTAGGGAGATTGGTCTGTAGTTTTCTTTCTTTGTTTTTGATCTCCCTGGCTTTGGAATCAGTACCATATTTGTGTCATAAAAGGAATTCGGTAGGACTCCTTCTTTGCTTATCATATCCAATAATTTGTATAGTATTGGGATTAGTTGCTCTTTGAATGTCTGATAGAATTCACTTGTGAATCCATCAGGCCCTGGTGATTTTTTTAGTGAGTCCTTTGATGGCTTGTTCAATTTCTTTTTCTCATATGGGATCATTTAGGTATTCTAATTCTTCTGCTGTTAATCTAGGCAGTTTATATTTTTGTAAATATTCATCCATATCTCCTAAATTGTTATAATTATTGCCATATAATTGGGCAAAATAGTTTTTAATGTTTGCCTTAATTTCCCCTTCATTAGAGGTGAGGTATCCCTTTTCATCTTTGATACTGTCAATTTGGTTTTCTTCTTTCCTTTTTTTTATTAGATTGACCAGTACTTTATCTATTTTATCTGTTTTTCCAAAATAGCAGCTTCTAGTCTTATTTATTAATTCAATAGTTCTTTTACTTTCGATTTTATTAATTTCTCACTTGATTTTTAGTATTTCTAATTTAGTTTTCATCTGGGGATTTTTAATTTGCTCCCTTTCTAACTTTTTGAGTTGCATGCCCAATTTATTAATCTGTGCCCTCCTTAATTTGTTAATATATGCACTCAAGGATATAAATTTCTCCCTGAGTACTGCCTTGGCCGCATCCCACAGAGTTTGGTAGGATGTCTCATCATTGTCATTTTCTTCAATGAAATTATTAATTGTTTCTATGATTCCTTCTCTGACAAATTGGTTTTGGAGAATCATCTTATTTAATTTCCAATTAGTTTTTGATTTTCCTATCCAGGTGCCCTTACTAATTATTATTTTTATTGCATTATGATCTGAGAAGGTTACATTTATTATTTCTGCTCTTTTGCATTTGTTTGCAATGACTCTATGCCCTATAACATGGTCAATCTTTGTGAATGTGCCATGTGCAG
>NW_025365877.1:0-5000 GCF_016433145.1 Gracilinanus agilis | reverse complement strand
AAAAAGATTGGGGAATTGAGTGCCTTGAAGCTCTAATCTAGTAGAGGGATTTTATTCTCCTTTTCTCTAGCTCTCTTCAAGAATAAGGAAAGGAAAGGAAAATACTTTGAAGTCACCCTGAAAACCGGCCTCTTCTGAAAATACAGACTATTATCATGAACATACACCAGGGGATTAAAGTGCCTCAATGGATGCTCCAGTTCTCTGAATAAAAAGCTCTGTGAGATAGAGCATTATTATTATTATTATTATTATTATTATTATTATTATCCTCATTTTACCAATGGGGAAACTAAGGCTCAGATTCAGTAGATGAATGGCTAATCTCTGCCGTAGGAAGACCTGGGTTAAAATCCTATTTCTAAAAGTCAGCTAGGGGATAGGGTGGATAGAGGACTGGGCTTGGAGACAGGAAGAACTGAGTTTAAATGGAGCCTCAGATATTTAATAGGTGTGAGACCTTGGGCGAGTCATTAAACTAATTCTTCATCTGTTAAAATAAAAACTGTAAAACGACTATCTCTCAGAGTTTCAGTGAGGATCAATTGAAATAATAACTATAAAGCATTTAGCACAGTGCCTGGTGTATGTAGTAAGTGCTTATGTAAATATTAGCTATTATTATTGTTTTTATTAATTACCATATGACTTTGGAGAACCACAATTTCTTCATCAATAAAGTGGGTGAGCTAAACTATCACCTCTGAAGGTCTTTCTAGTTCTAGATTCATAGGATCCTACATTTGTACCTCTAGGAAGTGGCTTCCATACAATTTAAACCCAGAACTCGATGCCTCCAAGATCAGCATTTGACCCATGATAGGTAGAAAACGACTGCTAAGTTCAAAGAAATAGAAAAGAAGAAAATGACTGTTAAGTTTAAAGAAACAGAGAGGAAATTATTTCATTTTACCAAATCTGGGAAGAAATGGCATAGGTTCCCATCCTAAGAAGAAGCGGTCTTGTTAGGAGAGGTCCAATTTTCAAATGCAGCATTAGCCCATCTGCCCTGCTATATATTTTTTTCTCCTCCTTTAACCTGCATTTCCATACAGCTGGCCAGAGTTTCACAACCACCTCTCTTCCTCAAAGCCTCTGACTGCTCTCTCAGCATCCACATTAAGCTGAGACACAAGGTTTCTTGGACAGGTTCTTTGGCAATCCATCCATACCGAATGCTAAAAGTCAGACTAGCTGCCTTTGAGAGACGTGGGTTTTTCTAGTCAGGTTTTAAAAGCATCTCTGAAGGCAGCTCCATGTTAATGGGGAGGGGAAGAAAAGCCAGCAGACTTTTATTAACTAGCTTTAAAGGGAGTTGTTGAAGGAGAGGATTTGAGAGCTGGATTAAAGCCAAATCTTGAACTGAGAAACTGATCCAGCGTAGTATGGCCTTTGGAGTTGCATTCTAATGAGCTTTTGCCCATCAGGTCACTAGAAAGGGGGACATTCCAACCTCTCTTCTGCAGAAAGGAGAATGTGTTGCTGCTCTAATTTCTATCATGGAGTTAGGGCAAGGGGATGGGAAGATGGATGAAGTCTCTTTCTCCAAGCTTGTGCCCACAGCATGACCTGCTCTCATCTGGATGTTCAGATGAGGGTGAAAAGGAAGTTTTGTTTGATGATATGACAAAGAAGCTGAGAGACCTCAGATAGCTTCTTGCCGTGTTAAAGCATCTCATATGCAAGTGGATCATGAACTGAGTCAAGTCAACTAGAGCCAATTTTATTAAACACCTACTATGTGCTGGGGGCTGTGCTAAGTCGAGGAGATAGAAGGAAGGCAACTTATGCCCCCAAAGAGCTTACTCTCTAATGGATGAGACAAGGTGCAAATAAATACTTAAAAATAAGACACATACAAGATAATCTAGGGGTGATCCACAGAAAGACATCACTAGAGGAATTAGGAAAGGCTTTTTACAGAAGGTGGGATTTTAACTGAGATTTGGAGGAAGCCAAGAGGCAGAGACAAAGTGAGAGACAATTTCAGGGATGGGAAACAAGACAATAAAAATGCAAGGAGTCAGAGGCTAGGTAGGTCAGCCAATTGAGAGCCAGGCTTAAAGACAGGAGCTCCTGGGTTCAAATCTGGACTCCGACACTTCCTAGCTTTTTAACCCTGGGCAAGTCACTTAACCCCCATTGCCTAGCCCTTAACTTCTTTTCTGCTTTAGAACCAACACACAGAAGTAATTCTAAGATGAAAGGTAAGGGTTAAAAAAAAAAAGAAATGCATGGAGTTGGGAAATAAAGCATTATGTGAGAGCAAGAGGCAAGGAGGCCAGTGTCACTACCTCAATTTTCATACTGGATGTCTTAAGTGGGAGTACATAGATGCTATATATTTCAGCTATTCCTCAGTTTCTCCATCAATCACCACTTTCCTGAAGAACATACTATGAAGATTAATGAGATAACAACCTCCCAAAAGTTTTCATCAATATGAAGTATTTTACATTAAAAAAATAAGGAATTAATATTTTTTAATTTCTGCAGTGGAGGGAGACTATTATGATATACTTTATCAAAGGAAGTGGCGATAGCCAGGAAATTCTGAGTCATTGACTTTTCATCATTTCTGTGTTCTACCCATCTCTGAGTTAAATGAGGCAAAGTATCCTAACGAAGTACCTGGGAAGGAGAAGCACAAGCTTTTGGCTATTTTCGAACTCCAACCTGTTGAAAGACCTTGGGTTGGAGGGCTCCATTCAGGAGAGCCTCCACATTTACTGTTTTAATTTTACTGTGTACTTCTGGTCAACAGCAGGAATCCTTAATACAGGAGAATGTTAGAAGGGGACCATGATGAAAAGCCAGGAAATGCTCTGAATGAAATCCTTCAGATCTCCTCAAAGCTAGAGGGCACCACGCAGTCTCCTCAAGGGACAAAATTCTTATTGAGCCAAATCATGGTTCCAGAATGGAGGAACAAATAGAAAAAGCCATAAGGCAGGGTAAGCATAATTATTTTCATTTTACAAACAATGAGATACAAGATCATAGTTCAAAGGATAACCTCTTCAAACGTATCAAAAACCTAAGAGGTCATCAAATCCAAGCATGTCATTTTACAGATAAGGAAACTGAGGTCTTGGAAGGCTGTGATTTGCCCAAAGCTACACAAAGGACACAGCCACAAGATTATTTTTACTGGGGGGGGGGGGTGATGTTAAGACACTTTGGTGATTTTCTATGATTAGCACAGAGGGTTGCTATGCTTCAGTCTCTTCTATTTAACATTTTTAGAGCCAATGTCCCCTAAGTCCTTGGCATTATTCATCATTCTCTCACCTAAAGAGCCTTCTCTTTTTCACTGTCTTTAAAAACAAATCAACAGATGGATCAAAGAGAAGTCACAGCTTGGGTCAAGTCATGGAACCAGTCCTGGGATCCATCATATTCTTCCTTTTGGGTTCTTGTTTTTAAGACAGTTTTATAACAACCTTATTGCCCGCTCTGTTTTACCAGTCTACAAAATGTTTAATTCTCTCCTTCATGTCCTTACACAATAGGAAGGTGTCTACTGAATGGCAGCGACCATTAGTAGCATCACGACAATTCCAGTGAACTCTGTCCTTGGAGCTAAGATCAAAGTTTGAGCACCCGCTCTGACACTTAACAGCAATGTGACAGGGGGCAAGGGGCATCCTCCCTGAGTCTCAGTTTCTCCATTTATACCAATGGGGTACAAAGGATACTAACACGTGTACAACCTGACTCCCACACAAGGTTGTTGTAAGAAAAGAACTTTATAAAAATTATAAAAGCTCTGTAGAAACACGTTAGTAAAGCAATGTAGTAAAGCATTGTCCTCTCGGCAGTGCTGAGTGCTTTAACTGATGGCATAAGAGAACAAAAATAACTTACATTCTGTAGATGCTTCATAATAAAGATACAACATATTGGATCACAGAACAAGAGGCGGAAGGGACTTTGGAGGTTATCTAGTCTAACTCTTCCCTGTGTGATTAGGTTAGAATCAGAACCAAGGTCAGGCCTTGGTTTCCTTGACTCTGAGACCATTGCTTTCTCCAAAAAAAAAACAAAAACACAGAAGTTTGAGAATAACTGCCATATTGTGCAGGGATACCAGAAAATAAAGAGGAACAATTTCCCTGCTCTTTTCAACCTTCTGTAATACTTTCTCACCCCTATGGCCCTCAGAAAAAGGAAGTTTGGAGTGGGAATTGAGCTGATGATAGTTCCATATTTACTAAGTTGCCTCCTGGAAGAGTCCACTGGGCGTATAAGAACTTATACAGTTTGAATCCTTTTATTTTATTTTTTTAAACCCTTACCTTCCATCTTAGAATCAATACTAGGTATTGGTTCCAAAGCAGAAGAGTGCCAAGAGCTAGGCAATGGAGGTCAAGTGACTTGCCCAGGGTCACACAGCTAGGAAGTGTCTGAGGCCAGATTTGAACCCAGGACCTCCTGTCTCTGGGCTTGGCTCTCAATCCACTGAGCCACCCAGCTGCCCCCAGGTTGAATCCTTTTAGAGAGATGAAAATACCCAGCATTCCCACTGTGCTTCATATAATCTGCTGTGTAGATAGTCTGCTTCTGGGATTATATAAACTAAAGATATTGGATGGATCATTTTCAATCTGAGTACTTTCAGTATATAGATAGGGCCTACAAAGAGTAGATTACAACTGTTTGCAATGTCTCAGTTGGGGAGCTCCTTGAATATTCTCCATTTTTCCCTTTGTTCTGTCTCTCTCACTAAACTGCCACTGCCAAAGGGAAAGAACTGGCTTGAAATGAGATTCTGGAGGGCAGGACTTGGAAACAAAATGTGAAGTGGCATACACTGTCCTCTCCTGAAATAAACCATTCTAACACTCTGATCTAGGTTAGCTTGTCCTCTTCCCAACAGGGCAGTATTATCAAAGCACAATCAGACCTTCCTCCCTCCCCAATATTTCTGCTGCCCTTGTCTCTGTAATGTATGTGTAAGTGTACGAGAGAGAGAGAGAGAGAGAGAGAGAGAGAGAGAG
>NW_025365876.1:0-3981 GCF_016433145.1 Gracilinanus agilis | reverse complement strand
CCCCCCCCCAAAACCCTTCACTTACCATGGCATCCCCTCAAATTTTTTTTTCTAAATCTCCCTTCCTTTCATGGCCAAACTCCTAGAAAAGGCCATTTATACTTTCCCATCCCCTTTACTATTTCTCCTCTTATTCTCTTCTCACTTCATTCCAATCTAGCTCCCAAGCTCATTACTCAAGTAAGACTGTTCTTTCCAAGGTAATCAATGATATTTTAATCACCAAGTCACAGGATCATTGGCATAGACCTGTAAGGAGCCTTATTAGTCCCGCTCTCATTTGCAGATGAGGAAACTGAGATCCACTGAGATAAAGCAAGTTGGCCCAAGTCACACAGGTTGAAAGCATTGGAATTTGGAGCAAGGTTGGCTAACTACAAATCCTAAGCCTTTTCTTCTGTATTCATGAACTTTCCATTGTTCTGCATCTTCCTTGACCTCATTGCATCCTTTACCTCTAGTGTGACACTAGTCCCAACTCTTCATGTCCTAAAACATGGCAGGAATGAGTATCCAAGTATTTTCCCACCTCATTCTCAGCTTACTTTGTTCACTCATCCTACATGTCTTACTCACTCTAACTTGGGCCTTCCATTTCATCTCAGAGACATCATCAAGTTTCATGGTTCAATTATATCCTACATGCAAATGAATCCCAGTTTATGTCAACCATAAGTTCTCCTGAGTTCCAAATGACCAACTTCCCAGGGGAAATTTCTAACTGGATGTATCCTTATATCCTTAAAAAAACACCTTTACAGGCCTAGAGATGGGAGGTCCTAGGCTCAAATCTGGCCTCAGACGCTTCCCAGCTGTGTGATCCTGGTCAAGTCACTTGACCCCCATTGCCCACCCTTACCACTCTTCCACCTATGAGCCAATACACAGAAGTTAAGGGTTTGAAAAAAAACACCTTTACCTTCCATCTTAGAATCAGTACTGTATATTGGTTCCAAGGCAGAAGAGCAATAAAAGCTAGGCAATGGGGGTAAGGACTTGCTCAGGCTCACATGGCTAGAAGTGTCTGAGGCTAGATTTGAACCCAGGACTTCCCATGTCCAGGCCTGGCTCTCAATCCAGTGAGCCACCTACCTGCTCCCCATATACTTCTTAAACTCAATATTTGGAAATAAAACTCATTTGTTTTCTGCCCAAGCCCACACTTCTCTTTAACTTCACTATTTCTGTTCAGGATACCAATATCCATTTATCTCAGGGTTCACAGCTTCAGTCATCCTGGATTCTGCTATAGCTGCCATACTGATATTCCCTAAGCACAGGTCTTACCATGTGACTCCTCTGCTCAAGAAGCTCTAGGAATTCTATATAATCTTTAGGATAAACCACAATGCCTCTTTTTCATCTTTAAAGACCCTCCCAATCTGGCCCTAGTCTGCCTCTCCAGGCTCACTGAACGTTCTTCTCACTCTTTACATTGCCTGTATTTTATAATCCCTTTCCCTTCTTGGTGAATGAGGTGAAATTTTTTCTCATCTATGTTGGCTCTTCTTCTCGAGGATATGTAGAGTGCTTTGTATAGGTTTTCCCAAGCTTGAAATGCCCTTCTAACTTTTGTCCCTCAGAATCCTTTGCTTTCTACAAGATTCCACTCAAGTTCTTACTTCTACTTGGACACATGAGGGTTAAAAAAATAGTATTTATGCCTTCAGTATCTTTTTTTCCCTAGTTCATCCAATATACTGTTGCCATATTAATATTCCAACAGCAAAGTCCAGATCCTGTCACCCCATCCTGACACTCTCTATTATCTTAAACAATAAGGATAATCATTCAAGGTCCTTTATAATCTGACACAACCCATCATCCTTATCTGCCTCATACTCCTGTCAAGCTGAATAACTTGATATTTGCTCAACACATCCTTCATTTTCCTTCTTCTTCGACTTCTCCTGGTTGCATATAGTACCCTTAAACCAACAGTGCTATCCATTACGTTACTGCCCACCTACTTATCTAGTCTATTCTTCTAAGCCAGTATTGGTGAACCTTTTCAAGATCACGTGCCCAAATTGCAACTTCAAGCCTCCTGTGAGGCTCCCCCACAGGAGACAAATTGTCCTCAGGCACTGTGGAGAGGGAGAACAGAGCAGCCTCTCTGTGCTGCCCCAGCATTCATGCCAAGCCTTCACCAACACAGTTCTAGGCCAAGGTCAATTGTCTTCCGGTGAAGCTTTCCCTGATTACCCCCTTTCTGCGGCCTTCTCCCAAGCAGGAACTAAGCTATCTCTCCTCTGAACTCTGATAACATTGTTTGGAGCTCTCTAGTTATACTTTCACAGCTTTCTTTGATCATAGCTCAGAGGACAACTTATCTCTCCCACTAGCTTACTCCTACTCCTTGTAGGCAGGGATAATGCCCCATTTAACTTTGCATAAGGAACTCAGAAAATAGTTGTTTTCTATGAGATGACTTTTACATAGGCAGCATTCTCAAGATGACTAGATTTGGAGGGAAAGGGAAAGGAGATAAAGAAGGAGTAAAGGTGAGAAGTTGTGAACCAGGTAGACTGGGGACATAGTGATAACAGTGATCATCACTGTGAAGTTGGAAAGAAGGGCAATGGTGGGAGCTAGAAGTCAGGTACATTTTTTGTTTTAAGGAACATTTAAATGTTCAACTCAGCAAAAATTTATTAAGTCCCTACTATGTGCAAGGCATTCTACCAGGTGCTGGTTATACAAGGATAGATAAAACATAGGTCTTGTTCTCAAGAAACTTTCATTCAGAAAAGCTAGGGGGCTCAGAGAATTGAGAGCCAGGTTTATGGGTCAGAAATCCTAGGTTCAAATCTGCCCTCAAACACTTCCTAGCTATGTGACCCTCACTTAACCCCTTTTGTCTGGTCCTTACCATTCTACTGCCTTGAATTTAAGAAGGAAGGTAATGGTTGTCCCCCCCTTTTTTATTAATTTATTTTTCCATGATTCCATGATTTATGATCCACCCCTCACTTTTCCTCCTCCCTCCCAAAGCTGACAAGCAGTTCCACTGGGTTACACATATCATTGTTCAAAACCTATTTCCATGTTATTCATATTTGCAGTAGAGTAATCTTTTAACATTAAAACCCTAATCATGTCCCTATCGCACTACGTGATGGATCATATCTTTTTTTTCTGTGTTTCTGCTCTCATAGTTCTTTCTCTGGATGCAGATAGCATTCTTTCTCATAAGTTCCTCTGGATTGTCCTGGATCCTTGCATTGCTGCTAGTAGAGAAGTCCGTTATGTTCAATTGTACCATAGTGTATCAGTCTCTGTGTACAATGTTCTCTTGGTTCTGCTCCTTTCACTCTGCATCAATTCCTGGAGGTCATTCCAGTTCATATGGAATTTCTCTAGTTCATCATTCCTATCAGTACAATAATATTCCATCACCATAAGATACCACAATTTGTTCAGCCATTCCCCAACTGAGGGACACCCCTTCATTTTCCAATTTTTTGCCACCACAAAGAGTGCAGCTATAAATATTTCTGTACAAGTATTTTTCATTATTATTTCTTTGGGGTATAAACCCAGCAGTGGTATGGCTGGATAAAAAGGCAGATAGTCTTTTAAAGCCTTTTGGGCATAGTTCCAAATTACCATCCAGAATGGTTGGACCAATTCACAACTCCACCAGCAGTGTATTAGTGTCCCAATTTTGCCACATCCCCTCCAACATTTATCATATTCTTTTGCTGCCATATTGGCCAGTCTGCTAGGTGTAAAGTGGTTCCTTAGAGTTTTAATTTGCATTTCTCTAATCAGGAAGGATTTAGAATACCTTTCATGTGCTTTTTGATAGTTTTGATTTAATTATTGTGTGAAAACTGCCTATTCATGTCCCTTGACCATTTGTCAACTGGGGAATGGCATGATTTTTTTTTTGTAGATTTGACTTAGTTCCTTATATATTTGGGAACTTAAACCTTTGCCAGAGAGTTTTATAATAAAACTTATAATAAAATTTATAAT
>NW_025365875.1:0-8635 GCF_016433145.1 Gracilinanus agilis | reverse complement strand
TCTCTTCTAGACCGGTTTTCTTGGTCTGTCACTCTCTCATTGAGATATTTCATGTTTCCTTCTATTTTTTCAGTCTTTTGACTTTGTTTTATTTGTTCTTGTTGTCTTGAGAGATCATTACCTTCCAATTGCTCAATTCTAGCCTTTAGGGATTGATTTTCGGCTAAAATCTTTCGGTTTTCGGCCATAATCTTCTGGTTTTCGGCCATAATCTTCTGGTATTCCTTTTCAATCTGGTCATTTCTGGTGTTCAATTGCAAGATTTTACCTTTTAAACAGTTATTTTCTTGCCAGATCTCTTCCATTTTCCTCAAAATCTGAGTTTTGAACTCTTCCATAGCTTGTGAGGAGTTTTCCATATTTGAGGAGGGTCCGGATGCTTGTTTGTTCTCCTCCTCTGTTTGCTCGGTTGTCTGGATTTTCTCTGTGTAAAAGTTGTCGAGTGTTAAAGGCTTCTTTTTCTTGTTGTTATTCTTTCTCTTCTGAGTTTCCTGAGTCTGGGTAGCCATCATTAGCCCAGCAGCTTCTCAGGTTTATTCTCGCACTCAGTGTCTGTCCGCGGTCTATTGGCTCCTAAGGTCTGAGTTCTGGTTTTTTCCAAGTTCAAGCCCCCTGGTGGACCCCCTTACTTGATCCTCTGCAGGAGGTTCCTTTACAAGTCTCAGGGTGCTGCTTCCACAGTCGTATACCCGTCTGCACTGGTTCCCCACTCAGGTTTTCAGAGCTTTAGTTCCTGGCTGTGTCTGCCTCCACCCACGCCTCCGTAGTGCCTGCTCTCTGCTCAGCCTGCGCTCTGCGCCCCGCGTCCTGCTCCCGCGCTCAGATTTCGCTTGCATTCTTTGGCTTACTGGGGTCTTAAATCTTGCTGCTCTCAGGAACAGTCCCCGGAGCTGCCAATGACTCGATGGGTGCCCCAAACTTGCTCTATTTCTTTTTAGCTGGCTTCAGAGCTCTAGATCTTGTGTGTGGAGGGGGTGGGGGTGGGGCGGTTGCTCAGCCCGCGATTTAGTGAGAGCCCTTTATAGCCTGGAAATGTCTCGATTCCACGTACCTTCCACGCTGTGCCCTGTTGTGGGGTTCCTCTGTTCATCTGGACTTGTTTTTATGTCCCCTTGAGGAGTTTTGTGTGTTTTGGTCAGGAGAGGTTAAGAGCTGCTTCTTACTCTGCCGCCATCTTAACCCAGAACCAACAAATAGCTGCACCTTCAATTTCTAATGAAGCTCTAAGCATTATCTAGAGCCTGCTTTGGTGGCCATTGTGGCTCTTGGAACAAATTGTTCTCATCTGCCCATTTAACTAAGGGAAGTCTTCATATGCTTCGAGTAGATACTTCCCTAACTCATTAACGGTAATATGGCCCATTGGTAATTCTCAAACTGATTTAGCCAGGTTGGTTAACCCAGCAAGTGGTCTCTATGTGTACTATAGCTTCTCAGAGGTGAGAGTTTTATGACAGGTGGACACCAAAGGTGCATGAGCAGCCCCCCCCCCCAAACATGTACAAGCTTATTGGCTGATTCACTGACTGACCATTGATTTGAATACCTATCACAGGTGAATTCACTAGAGATCAGATACTTTGAAGCTAGAAGAGACTTTTGAGAATATCTAGTCCAATTCTCATTTTACATATAAGAAAACTGAGACCCAGGAAATGGAAATTAGGTTTCAAAATCTATACACAGAAGATGGAAGCAGGGGGGAACAGTGGAGTCAAGATGGAAGCTTAGTAGCAGCAAAAGCTGAAACTCCTCTGACAGTCCTTAAAAACCAATCTTTAAAAGTGCCTCAAAATAACAGGAGTCAAAAACCAACAGCAAGACAGAGTGAGGGGTTTCTACCACTGAACACAACTTGAAAGGTAGGAAAAAAGAGTTGATTTCCACAAATAATAGGATAAGGAGGAACCAGAAGCAAAACTTCACACAGAGGAGTGCTACTGACCCCCCTCCTTCCCATCTCCACCTACTGTGCCAGGTTCTGAGCCAGAGCATAGGCCAACTTTGGGATCCTGGCCAGGACCCTGCCTACACTACCACCAAGAGAGCATCCCATACTCCAGACTCCCCTCTTGAAGTCCCAGGCCTGGCACCAGCTTGTCCATAGTGCTTGGCCCTTTCAAGTGGACACTGCAGTGAAGATAGCCCCAGGGCAAAATAGCCCCAGTGCTGAGACCTGCAAGCCATCTGTAGAGGAGACAAAATCAGTAGATTCCAAAACTCCTAGTCCACAGGCAAAAAAAAAGGCTGGGAAAATGAGCAAAAAGCAAAAGAAATACCTAAGCCTAGAAATTTCTATGGAGAAAAAGAGCAAAACACAGACTTAAAAGGAGATGATGACATTTAAGCAACCACATGCAAAACAACAAATAAAAATGGGAATTGGTCTCAGACTCTGGAAGAACTCAAAAAAGAATTAAAAAATCAAGTAAGACAATTTGAAGAAAAATAGAAAAAAGAAATGAAAGTAATGCTAAAAGAAAATAACAACTTAAAAAGCAAAAGTGGCCAAATAGAAAAAGGGACACAAGAATCCAATGAAGATAAGAGTTCCATGAAAAATAGAATAAACCAAATGGAAAACAAGGATCAAAAGGTCATGTAAAAAATTCATTCTTTAAAATTTAGAATTGGGCAAATAGAAACTAATCACTTCATGAGACATCAAGAAACAATAAAGCAAAATCAAAAGAATGAAGAAATAGAAGAAAATATGAAATATCTCATTGTTAAAACAACTGGCATGGAAAACAGATCTAGGAAAGACAGTTTAAGAATTATTGGATTATTTGAAAATCATGATAAAAATAGCCTAGACATCATATCATGAGAAATTATTCATGAAAACTTCTCTGATATTCTTGAACAAGAGGGAAAATAGAAATTGAAAGAATCCACAGATTACCTCCTGCAATAAATACCCAAATGACAACTCTTAGGAATGTTATAGCAAAATTCAAGAGTTCCCAGGTCAAGGAGAAAATACTGCATGCAACCAGAAGAAACAACTCAAATATCATGAGCCTTAGTTCAGATTACACAGGATCTGACAGCTTCCAAATTGAAGGACTGGAAAGTTTAGAATATGATATTTCAGAAGACCATGGAACTGGGTTTACAACCAAGAATCACCTGCCCATCAAAACTGAATATATTCCTTGAGGGGAAAATATGGTCATTTAATAAAATGGCAGATTTCCAAGCATTCCTGAAGAAAAGACCAGACATAAACAGAAAATTTGATGTTCAAATACAAAATTTAAGAGAAGCATAAAAAGGTAAATAAGAAAGAGAAAAATTTAAGAGCTTCAAGAAGGCCAAATTGCTTATATTCCTATATGGAAAGATGATATATGTAAGTCTTAAAGATTATTTTACCATTATCATAGTAGTTAGAAGAAGTATTCAAAGGCAGAGATTGTGGTAGTCAGCTGTTTAGGATGATATACAAAAAAATCTAGCAGTGAAAAAGAGGATTTCACAAAAAGAAATGGGAAGGGAGAAGTAAAATGGGGTAAATTACATCATATAAAGAGGTGTGTGTGTGTGTGTGTGTGTGTGTGTGTGTGTGTGTGTGTGTGTGTGTGTGAACTATTACAGTAGAGGGGAGGATGAGGGTAGTAAAGGTACTTAAACCTTACTCTCATTGGAATTTGCTCAGAGACAGAACAGCCAGATTCATTGGGGGTATAGAATTCTACCTTTCCCTATTTAGAAGTAGAAGGGGAATAAGGAAGGGGGTGTTTGGGAGGGGAGTAATATAAGGAAGGGGGAATGGAGGGAGTGATTAAAAACAAAATATTGATGTGGAGAGAAAGAGTGAAAGGAGAAAGGGCAGGATTAAAAGAGGAAATCAAGATGGAGGGGAATACATAAATTATAACCATAACTTTGAATGTGAATGGGATGAACTCACCTATAAAATGGTAGTGGAAAGCAGAGTCGATTAAAAACCAGAATCCTACCATATGGTTTTTTACAAGAAACACATTTGAGGCAGTTAGAGACACACAGAGTAAAGGTAAGAGACTGGAGTAAAATCTTCAAATGAGAGAAAACAAAACAGGAGTAACAATCATGATCTCAGATAAAGCTAAAGCAAAAAGAGATTTGATTAAAAGAGATAAGAAAGGTAATTAAATCTTGATAAAATGTAGTATAGACAATGAAGTAATATCGGTACTTTACATATATGAACCAAATGGCATAGCATCCAGATTTTTAAAGGAGAAACTAAAAGAGCTTAATGAGGAAATAGACAGTTAAACTATACTAGTGGGGAGTCTTAACTTACCCCTATCAGAACTATATGAAAAATAAATAAGAAGCTTTTTCAGGAAAGTCAAATTTAATAGATATCTGAAGAAAATCAAATAGGGATAAAAAGGAATATACCTTCTTTTCAGCAGCACAGGGTATATATATATGCATATATATATATGTATATATATATATATGTATAAATAAATTGACCATGTCAAAAATTCTTCAAAATGAGTGGGTCAAAAAACAGAAGCTGGAAGCAAGGGTAGGTAAATAAGGGCATGGCAGGGTCTGATAGAAACAGTATCAAGAGTGCTAAAGTTTAGGAGAATCTGAGATTAGCAAAGGAAGATGAAATCAATAGAACGGCTTCTAAAAGTCATATTGGGGAAAATATGAACTATATTGGTGCTCAAAAAATAAGACAAGGCTGTTACTGGGAGGGGATGGGAAGATAATAAGTGGCAACAGAGAGAAGGAGAGGATGCCTAGTGCTTCTCTTCCTTTGTTTTCTCTATCAAGCAGAATGACCTTTGCTTTGAAAAATGACATGGTCATGGTCAACAGTGGGTCAATATCCAAGATGAATTAGATGACAGAAAGGGAGCATCTGGTTGCTTTTGAGTAATTCAAATCATCTGGCTTATATGAACTACCTTCCTGGATACTAAAAATGATTGGTACAAGTGATTATTAAGTTTCTCCTGGCACAATTTGAAAGATTATTAGAATGGGAGAGATAGCTCTAGAATGGAGGAGGGCAAGCATACTGATGCAAAAGAAATGGCAGTGGGTGAAAGTGACTATGGACTATGGACCTATGAGCTTGACTTTGATCCTGGGAAAATTCCAGAATGGAGCATTAAAGAAATAGTTAGTGAACATCTGGCAAAGAAAGTAGTGATTCTGAAGATCCAGCTTCTCCAAGGACAGATCATCCTATTCTTTTTTTTTGAACATAGTTATTAAACTATGTCCAGGTCCAGGTCCAGGGCAAAGCATTTTATTTACTGTCATTTTTGCGTAAAAGTTGGAGAAATAAAGACTAGACAGTGCCACAGTTAGGCAGAACTAGAATTGATAGAGTAACTAGAGGGAAAAAAACCCTAGACTTTAATGATTCCGAACTAACTTGGAAGGATATTTCCTTGTGGAATACCTTAAGGATCTGTGCTTGTTTCTGTGTTGTTCCACATTTTTATTAATGGCTTGAATAAAGGCATGAATGGCATGCTCCAGATATTTAGATGACATGAAGTTAAGATAGATGACTAACATACTGGATGACAGAATCAGGAGTCAAACAGATGCTAATAGGCTACAGCATTGGGATAAATCCAGGAATATTCTGGAGCCAGTTAGAACTGGCTCTCAACAACCAATTGTTGGATTTTCAATGAATTTACAGCTTTGGAAATCAGCAAATGTTACAAATAGGGGCTTTGATTCATTGCTTTGTTTTTTATCGATTTTCTAGACTTAAGTAGGTGATGGAGAAAATGCAATGAAAAGTTAAAGTGTGTTGTTTATATTTTTTGGGTAGGGAGAAGTGTGTTGTTCATATTTTTTGGTTGTTAAATATTTACCAAGATACTGATGTATGAATTTAATAAGAAGAAGTTCAATAGGAAGAAATATGAAAGCTTATGCTGGGTTCAAAAAAATCAACTTTATAACTGAGAGTCTTAAGTAGATTATAAACTCAATATCAATCAAAAGTATGATATCACAGCTAAAAATGTTATTGTGATTTCGGCTTTCATTAAGCAAGGCAGATCTTCCAGGAATAAATGAGAGTCCCTTTGTACTGTGTCCTAGTCAGACCACATTTGGAGTGTTGGATTCAGTCCTGAGTGAAGACAATGAAAAGATGAAGAGTAGCCAGAGGAGGGTAAACAGGATGGTGAAGGTGCTTGAGTTCATGCCATATGTGGGATGGGTAGAAGATACTGAAATTTCTAGTGTTTTGTGATTTAGGACAGATTATGAGTTGTTGGTATTTTTTGGGTTTTAGACCACTGGTTAGAAATACTATATTTGGGAAAATGCTTATTAGGCAACTTCTCTGCCCACTCAGAGGAGAGCAATTCCTAACCAAGGCTGAAAGAGACTATTAATAGAATTGGCTCTTGCTGTTTTAGGACCTTACAGTTCCATCCTAGCCTTTACTCACGACTCAGGAGAAGACTTTATAGGTAGAAGACCTACATCAAAATATTCACCCTGCTAATGAACTACCCAAGTGGCATTGGGTAAATCCTTTTTTGTCTCTGAGTCCCCTTTTACGATGCCCCCCAAATTATATGTAATATTGCATATTATACATATAGCACACATAATATTAGCTGACATTTATACATAGTTTATACTATAGGATTTGTAAAAAAAATGTGTTATGACATTTATATGTATAATAAGCATTTATGCATATAATACATGATTTTTTTGAACCCAGCATAAGATTTCATATCTTTTCCTACTGAGCATTATCTTATTAATTTCATACATCAGTATCTTGGTAAATATTTAACAACCAAGTTTCTTACTCCCCCCCCCAGTATGAACAATTCAATTATATTTTCTCCATCATTTTTTTAAAGTCTAGAAGTATGGAATATAATATATGGAACATAATAAGATAATACATATTAGTGTGATCTATTTAAACATATATGCATATTATATAGTGTTTTTGCAAAATGTAGAACATGCGTTTGTGTATATATAGTCTTTTTCTAAATATATACATAGTATTTAAAAAACTTTAGAACACAGTATAAATGTCATATAAATGTATATATAATGTAATGAAAATGTACATTTTTTGTTAAATTGTAAGGATCTTATTTTTTTGCTAGAAAATTAGAAAATAATTTCATGTTAATAATTTCTTTGAGAATACAATAGCATTTTCACACAATATCAAAGCCAAAATAACTTTTAAGGACCAAAATGTGTTCAAGAATTCAATCCTAACAATGAAACATGTATAACCCAGTGGAATTGCTCATTGGCTCCAGGAGAGGGGAGGGATGAGGGGAGGTAAAGAACATGAATCATGGAACCATGGAAAAATATTCTAAATTAATTAATTAAATAAAACTGGAAAACAAAACAAAACACAACAACCTCAAAAAAAGAATTCAATACTAATTTAGCATGATTTGACTCCATTAGGGTGGGAGGGTAGATTCTTGTACCAAAATTCATCGTTTTAGGAAAATTATATTCTTATTGAGAATGGAAAAATGTGAGTATGTGTACTTCTTTCTCATCTCAGTCACTGATTATATATGAATATATACAATATATGTATCTACATATTCACACTCATAGTTTTATGCATATAAACAAATATATACATATATACATATATACATATATACATATATATACATATGTATAAAATTTATCTGACACAAATTTCCGAATGATTCTCTAGGTCTAGAAGATAACTGTTCTGATCTAATCCAATCCAATCCATTTCAACCCAAACTCATAGAGAAGGAATTTATTAGATATTTGCTTAACATGAAGCCACATATACATATTCGCTTGAATTTGACTCTGCTCCCATTTGTGTATCTATGGATAAATTATTTCATTTCTCCAGTCCTCAGTTTCCTCATTTGTAAAAGGACAGGAAAAAGTTAGGTTATGATGCCAGGATGGGATTATAGGAAAGAAATGCTTCCCTGGGGATGGGGCAGGAGCCAACCAAGGGTTCTAATGTGAGAAAAAAAAAAAAATATATATATATATATATATATACACACATATATAACCAAAATGTGCTCAAGAATTCAATCCTAACAATCCTAACAATGGAATTGCTCATCATCTCCAGGAGAGGGGAGGGATGAGGAGAGGGAAAGAACATGATTCATGGAACCATGGAAAATATTCTAAATTAATAATAATAAAAAAAAGAATTGAATCCTAATTCAACATGATTTGACTCCATTAGGGTGGGAGGGTAGATTCTTGTACCAAAATCCATCATTTTAGGAAAATTGTATTCTTATTGAGAATGGTAAAATGTGAGTATGTGTACTTCTTTCTCATCTCAGTCACTGATTATATATGAATATATACAATATAGATATATACACACATATGCACACACTATATATAATATATGCAAATATATGTAATTACATACATGTAAAATGGGGATAATAATACTATGTAATATAGTACAATAATACTTATTATATATTAAAATTATATACTTATAATTATATAATAATGATATGATATGATATAATATAATAACATTATAGGACCTCCCTCCCTCCTGGGGTAGTATAGTATTATTATATACTATATATAATATACCTATATATATACTTATTCATAGACTATATATAAA
>NW_025365874.1:0-2020 GCF_016433145.1 Gracilinanus agilis | reverse complement strand
TATATATATATATATATATATAAAACTCCTGCTTTCCCAGATTTTTCTTTTCCCTTGCATTCTTCTGTACTCTTCTGTTAAGAGGCCAAAGGGTGAGAGAGTGGGAAATTGTGTGGCCATTTTAACATAAAGAGGACTGCCTTACATCTTTCTATCTGTAACTTGCCACAGCAAGACATTTAAAACTAAGAAAGCTTCTGTACTTTGCAAGAAACTTGCTAGGGACTCTTGAGAATCCACAGGGATATAAGCTTGCAGCAGGATGTCCAGAGATTATCCTGGCAGTTTTTTCTGGGTTTCCCTCCCCAGACCTGAGGCAGTGTTGAATAATGCCAGGGACATCCAAATGACACTCTGGACACCAACAAGAGTAGACTGCTCTAGCTTATGGCCTTGGAACCCCCAGTGATCCACCTGCTGAAGCCTTCAAGAGCTGAGCTGTTCCTAAGAGCCAGAGAGAGAGAGAGAGATGTCCCCTATCTGTCAAACTGACACTGAATGGCAGTGAGATGAATTTCCCTTTTCCCTTGGAGACCCTGAAAATGGAACACAAGAGCAGTTCTCTTCCAAAAACATTCCGACCTCTAAGAAGTTAGAAAGAACAATGTTGGCCTCAAAAAAGAGATAGGAAAAGACACTTCTGCCTGCTCCTTTGTAGAGGTGGGAGGGCCAAAGGTATGGAATATAATTTATACAGTGTCAGATTTCTTTCAATGCATTAATCAGTTTTTCTGATTTTTCTCTTTTTAAAAAAATAAATATTTTACTCTATTACAAAAATATGGAAATAGGTATTGAGTGATAATACATGTATAACCCAGTGGAATTGTTTATTGGTTCTAGGAAGGGGGAAGGAAGAGGGGCAGGAAAGAACATGAATCATTTAACCATGCAAAAATACTTGAAAATAAAAAAAGTAAACAAAAAATAAATCTTTGTTTTTTAGCAATGATGCTTTTGGTGACAGGAAAGGAATACAGGGGAAATAAATCAAAGGATGTAAAACCAAAAATAAATATCAATAAAATCTATTTTTAAAAGAGAAAAAAAGCATTTGGACAAGTGCCAAAAATTGAGCAGAAGGAACTTAAGATTTCATTCTTTACTATAAGCAATGGGTTACCTAACATTAAGGAGTCTTTTTTTAAAAATCTACTTTCTAGGGGAAATTTGATATTAAAATTAAAAAATAAAAAAAATTTAATCTACTTTCTGACTTAGTAACAGCTTTAAGACAGAAGGGCAAGATCTTGCAAAAGAAGTAAATGACTTGCCCAGGGTCTCACACACACACACTTGGGAAGTATCAGAGGTCAAATTTGAACCCAGGTTCTCCCAGCTCCAGACCTGGTGCTTTATCTTCTATGCCACGTAGCTGTCTCATTAATGAGTTTTAATCCTGTATATTTTACTTTTTATTCCATTCAATAATATACTATAATCTATGATGGGAATGTGGCATTGTTTGGGGTCACAGGCAGTTGGGACATTAGACAGAATGAGAAGGATGAAAACAAAAACAAACCAAGCATGTTATGATTTCCAGAACCACACATAAGAGTTTTAAACCTTTTTTGGCATCATTGACTTTTTTGGTCATGTCTGGTGAAACTTATGACTTCCTTCTGAGAATCGTGTTTTTAAATGCATAAAAGAAAAGACATAGGATTACAAAGGAACCAATTATTTAGAAATAAAAATGTAATTTTTTACCACTCAAGTTCATGGTTCACTTTCCCCTAAATCTATTCATGTTATGAGTCCCTGCATTACAGAAAAAAACAAACTGATTAAAAGAAAAGCTCAGAACCAGAAAAGCAAGTAGGACATAGAAAAGAAATGAAATGAACTAGAATCTGAAACAGCTTAAGCTCAGAGTGCCACCTGGTGGCTGACCTTGTGGTTGCAGTCTTCAGGATCTCATTCATTCTCTTTATCACTAAGGCATGTTTGCTTTGCCTGTCTTTCCCTTCGTGTGTGTGTGTGTGTGTGTGTGTGTGTGTGTGTGTGTGTGTGTGTG
>NW_025365873.1:0-1015 GCF_016433145.1 Gracilinanus agilis | reverse complement strand
GAGCTAACATAATAACAATGACAATTCTACCCAAATTAATTTACCTATTTAGCGCCATACCTATCAAGCTTCCAAAAACCTTCTTTACTGAATTAGAAAAAAACTATAACAAATTTCATTTGGAATAACAAAAGATCAAGAATATCAAGGGAAATAATGAAAAAAAATGTGAAGGAAGGGGGCCTAGCAGTACCAGATATTAAACTATACTGTAAAGCAGCAGTCATCAAAACAATATGGTACTGGCTAAGAGACAGAGAGGAGGATCAATGGAATAGACTTGGGGTTAATGACATCAGCAAGTCAGTGTATGATAAACCCAAAGAGCACAACTTTTGGGACAGGAATCCACTATTTGACAAAAACTGCTGGGAAATTTGGAAAACAATATGGGAGAGATTAGGTCTAGATCAACATCTCACACCCTACACCAAGATAAATTCAGAATGGATGAACGACTTGAATATAAAGAGAGAAACTATAAACAAGTTAAGTGAACACAGAATAGTTTACTTGTCAGATCTGTGGGAAAGGAAAGACTTTTAAACCAAGCAAGAGTTAGAGAAAATTACAAAATGTAAATTAAATGGTTTTGATTATATTAAACTAAAAAGGTTTTGTACAAACAAAAACAATGTAGTCAAAATCAGAAGGGAAACAACAAATTGGGAAAAAATCTTTATAACGAAAAACTCTGACAGGGGTCTCATTACTCAAATATACAAGGAGTTAAAGCAATTGTATAAAAAATCAAGCCATTCCCCAATTGATAAATTGGCAAGAGACATGAATAGGCAATTTTCAGGTAAAGAAATCAAAAGTATCAATAAGCACATGAGAAAGTGTTCCAAAACTCTAATAATTAGAGAAATGCAAATCAAAACAACTCTGAGGTATCACCTCACACCTAGCAGATTAGCTAAAATGAAAGAAGGGGAGAGTAATGAATGTTGGAGGGCATGTGGCACAATTGGGACATTAATGCATTGCTGGTGGAGCTGTGAACTGATCCAGC
>NW_025365872.1:0-4401 GCF_016433145.1 Gracilinanus agilis | reverse complement strand
GAGAGAGAGAGAGAGAGAGAGAGAGAGAGATGGATGGATAGGTAGATACATAGATATATAGATACATAGATATAGATATTTAGATTCTTAGACATAGTTATGTAGAAATCATTCATTTTCATCCTTCCTTTTTTTTTTTTTAAACCCTTGTACTTCGGTGTATTGTCTCATAGGTGGAAGATTGGTAAGGGTGGGCAATGGGGGTCAAGTGACTTGCCCAGGGTCACACAGCTGGGAAGTGGCTGAGGCCGGGTTTGAACCTGGGACCTCCTGTCTCTAGGCCTGACTCTCACTCCACTGAGCTACCCAGCTGCCCCTCATCCTTCCTTTTGAAGAGGACCAATAGCATCACAGGTTGTTGTCTTAACTTTCAAGTGAACTGGATTTAAGTGTGGCAGAGTTGCACAAAGTTAGTTGGCTTCACTTTCTCTTTCAGAGTCCACCAAGTCCAGCGGTGAGACAAAAGTCAAGATGACTGATGATGGCCCAGGTTGCAGTGGATGGCTTTGGCTTCTTCATTGTCTGACCAAATCCAAAATATTACACACCACCTGCCTCAGCTACCTTCCTGGGTGTTGAAATGAATTGTTCTCCTCTGTCCACTCCACAGTCAGAAGTCTTCCCGTGCTTGGAGTAGACACCCCCCTACCTCACAGCTGAGTTTGAATCCTGTCAGCTCCCCTTCACTCAGTTAAGCCAGTAGATGATAGGTAGATAAATACATACATACACATTTACATATGTACATACAGGATAGGTAGAATATAAATAGACAAGCACGATTTATTTCATAGGTTTTTCAGTTAATCCAATAAACATTTTTGAGCACCTTCTGTTTTGATGACATTGTGTTTGGTGCTGAGCATACAAAGGAAGAGATGACCCAAAGCCTATTGTCTAGGAATTTGGAACCCAATAGAGAGAATAAGACATATCTGCAAGCAAGTTGACTCCAAGAGAGCATAACAGAAAGACATTCAAGAAAGAAGGGCAGATCACATGATAGGAACAATCTGAGAAGAGAGATCTTGCTTGAGATGAGAAAATCTCCCCTCTTTTCAGTAGTGAGCATGCCAAGGGAGGTCTCCCTCCTGGGCTATGATTTTCATTGTTAGATCGCAGCTGTGAGGCTCTGAGCGTCAGCTGCATCGACAAAGCCGACATCTCTCCGGAGTGAGCACCAATTTGCTCTTCTCTGGGGAGAATAGGAGGCTGATTACAAAAATAAGTAGGTAGGTTCCTTTCATTATGTATTATGGATAAGGAAACTGTAAACATCACTTCTCTCATTTAGAGGTGGCACACACAACAGATTGGAAAAGCTCAATCTCTAAGCTAACAGGGCAAAAAACCCTTATCTACATATCATGGCCATGAATATACATACCAGCAGAATTTTGAATAGAGTTGACAAGTCAAAGGATACCTTTTATTGATGATGCCTTTCTGGAAGGCCAGGAATCCTTTTGAAAAAGACTGTCCTTGAATCACTCATGAGAGTACTAACATTTATCTAGTACTTTAAGGTTTGCAAAGCAACTTTATCTCATTTGATCCTCACCACAGTTCTGGGAGGTAGGTTCTATTATTGTCCTCCTTTTATAGATAAGAAAACTGAAGTAGGCAGAGATTAAGTGACTTACACAGAATCACACAGTTTGTAAGAATCTAAAATCAGATTTGAACTTAGGTCTTCCTGATTTCAGAACCAGTGTTTAATCCACTGTGCCACCTTTCATATAAGATGAAGAGAATTTGGAACTGAATTTTTTTAAAGCATTCACTAGGAGGAAATAACCACACAAATATACAGAATCATAGAATTTTCAGCTTCAAAGAACCAGAAGGAAAATCAATAGCCACTAATTCCAACCAGTATCTAAAGAAAAATACTTTCCAAATCATATATAGGTAAGTTTTGGGGTAATAGATGAGATATGGTCAGATCCAACACCACCTCTTTCATGAAGACCCCTCTCATTCTTCCTAATGAATGGAATTTCTTCTGTTTTTTCCTCTATTGATTCTCCTATGAAATAACCATATCAAATATGGATTGTCTTGACATATACATATACATATATCTCTTTTGATGAAATTCCCCAAAGACAAAAACATTTATCATTTTCCTTTTGTTAAATATGATGCCCATTTTCTTTTCAGTTTTTAAAAATTATATACTTAATCACCATCAGTACCAAAACACATTTAAATAAACAAATGCATTAAAAAAGTATGTGCAGATCTGCAAATGTCACATTGTTTGGAATTTCTTTAAAATATGTAAATTATATGTCTGCTAGTAATAAGTATCTTCTACTTTTGAGTTCCCTTTGGCTTCGTTTTACTTAACTACTTTTTTCTCTTGATTTGTAATTGCTATTTTTTGTGATGCAATCATAGCATGTATTATTCTTATTCTCTTTTCTTCTTTATATTCCCAATAGTTGTCATTTATAACAATATAATCCAATTCATTTTGTTCAATTACAATCTACTTAGCCATTTCTCCTATCATTGCATTTGGGTTATTTCCAGCTATTTTGTCATTAGAAACAAAGCTTCCATGAATATTTTTATTCATACACAGCATTTTTACCTTCTCAGTCATACCTATAGGATCTAATCCTACTAATGGGACCCCCAAGTCAATGAGTTTGAATAGCTTTATAGCTCTTAATGTATATTTCCATCTTGCTTAAAAAAAACAATTTATAGCTGCTCCAGCAATGTAATATTAAGTTCCTATCAGCATTTAATTTGATCCACTTAACCCATATGGTTCTCAGTTATTGCACATTACTAGAGCCATATATAACTAGATTGGTTTTTAAGCAATAGACACAATCTATTGTTGAGACCATACTCTTTCCATAAACAGGTCTTTCCAGATTGGTCATACCCAGTGGAACTTTTGTTTCAATGCAACAACCTCTCAGGAATGTAGTATTACCTGCATAATGTGATGAATCTTAAAGTAAGACATTGGGAGAATATTTATGTTCTCTAGACCATTGTTGTCCCACCAGAAACTATGTTTGGATTATATTTCCACTCAAGCTTAGACTTACTATGAGCATCATATAGTTGGATTGTGGCTTCCCAGACATCTGTCATAAATAACTTATCTAAGTTTGTGTTCATCTCCCTAACTTTTTTCTTATTTATTTATTTTTTGGGGATAGATTTATGTAGTTCTGAAAGAGGAAAATTAAAGTCTCCTGTTATTATTTTTTGTCATTTATTTCTATTTGTATCTTCTTTAGCTTTTCCTTTAAAAATCTGGATGCTATAACTCTTAGTGCATATCAGTCCAATATTGATAATGCTTTATTAGCCATAGTGCCAACATAATATAGTTACCCTGTTCATGTCTTCTAATTATTAACTGTTTTGACTCCAGCTCTGTCAGAGAGCATGACTACTACCCCTTCCTTCTCCAAATTAGTTAACTCATATTAAATTCTGCTCTAGCCTCTCACCTTCCATTTCTGGAGTGTTCTTTGAAAACAACACATTGTTGGGTTCTTTTTTTTTATCCTTTCTGCTATCCAATTTCTTCCCATGGGTGAATTCATCCCATTTACACTCAGTGTCATAGTTAATAGCTGTGCATTTCCATCTACTCTATTCCTCCTCACTGTTTGCCCCCTTTTTCCTTTCTTTGCACCATATCCTTCCCTAGATGTCCAATTTTCTTTGATTAATACCTCTTTAATTCACAGCCCTTCCCCCAAATCCTCACTTATATGCTCCTCTTGTCCTTCTACTTCCAAACTGGCTCACCTTTCCAAAGGACCTCCCTTATCCCTTCCCCTTTAACTTTTATTTCTTATTCTATCCATCTTTCTAAAAAACTCCTTTCTTATTTCCCCAGCCATGACCTCCTAATTTTTTTTTAATTTAAACATTTATTAATAATCATTTTTAACATGATTACATGATTCATGCTTCTACTTTCCCCTTCATCCCCGCACTCCCCCCACCCATGGCCAATGCACATTTCCACTGGTTTTGTCATGTGTCCTTGTGATCAAGACCTATTTCCAAATTGTTGGTGGTTGCATTGGTGTGGTAGTTTCGAGTCCACATCCCCAATCATGTCCACCCCGACCCATGTGTTCAAGCAGTTGCTTTTCTTATATGTTTCCTCTCCTGCAATTCTTCCTCTGAATGTAGGTAGCGTTCTTTACCATAAATCCCTCAGAGCTATCCTGGGTCATTGCATTGTTGCTGGTACAGAAGCCCATTACATTTTATTTTACCACAGTATATCAGTCTCTGTGTACAATGTTCTTCTGGCTCTGCTCCTTTCGTTCTGCATCAGTTTCTGGAGGTCTCTCCAGTTCACCTTGAACTCCTCCAGTTTATTATTCCTTTTAGCACAATAGTATTCCATCA
>NW_025365871.1:0-7292 GCF_016433145.1 Gracilinanus agilis | reverse complement strand
TATATATATATATATAATGGTTGCTACATTTTAAGTAAGACATCCAAAAACTGGAACCCCCTTCCCCAGAGGAAGGCAATCAAGATGGTAAATAGTTATAAGATCAGGCCATTTGAGGCATTAGTTGAAGAAACTTATAATGTTTAGCTTGGAGAAGAGATGATACTTCTCCCAGCTGCCAAGTTATACTCATCCAAGAGTCACCTTCAGAGTAGGGAGATATAGATTTGAAGATATATAAAAATCCATATTACATAAAAGATCAATTAAGGCATGCCTGTTCACTTTACAAAAGAATTATTCTCTTTAAAGAAGAATTCATCAAAGTTTTTCATCCATTAGCCAGCTCTTCTAGCTACTTCACAATTATTTGATTTACAAAAATGCAACTTAAATAGAACTTCCCAAGAATATAACCACTGCCAGAAGGGAGAATTTCTATCCATTTTGTTTATGATTAAAAATTATCATCATTAGTTAGAAGTCTTTGAAATGGCAAGTCTCTAAGGGCTTCTGAATTGACACAGACCCAATGAAAATATTCTTTATTAGGGCAGTGAAGGTTAGATGTCATTATGGCATAAATGTAGGTTATGTAGGAGCTCTCTTGCTACACAGGCAAAAAATGCTTAATATGTGCTTGTTGACTTAAGTTTGGGCCACAAAAAGAATATAATCCAGCTTTTTAAAAATCCAGTGCCTGAAACTACTGTGCTGTTTGGGTCTTAAATGTCCTTATGTTATAGAGGATATCTATTGATGTTGTAGCCTTACTATAATGTGTTTTTGTAGCATCATTACATTCACTTGTGAACAGTTTTGAAATGGATAGGAAAAACATATCTAGAGTTTTGAGGAACTATAAAATTGAATTTTACAATGCAAATAGTTCAAAGGCTGTTTCTACAAATGTATGCACTTATAGATACCCCTAAAGCCTTGCTGGGTTGATAAGTTCACAGTTGTTGTTGAACACCCATTAGACATTTAAAAGCAGCATAAAACAGAACATTCCTAGAGGTGTGTGTTTATGCCTGGAATAGATCTCCTCTGAGGCAAAGTTGAAAGCTTATTAAAAGCATTTGATCTTAGTCTTTAGAAGTTGTTTCCTTTCGGGTTGGAAGGCTTGCTCTCATATAGAAAAAACTTGTACTTATTTTATGAGGAGTACTGGTTATACCAGAGATGCTATGGCAACTGAGAGAGGTGGAGCTCAGAAACAAAAGTTCATCTGCTCTCTGAGAACTAAAAGAAGTTTGGCACATCCTGAGACTTTTGTCTTTGGTGGGGTTGCAGTCATGGTGGTGGTGGTAAAATGCTAAACTTCTGGAGCTTGGAATTGTTGTTTCTGATTCTTCCTTCAGAATAGGAGCAGAATATTGGAGGACACTGCATTTGAAGACAGATATTTCATAATTCTTCTAAAAGACAGCCTAGTTTATGACAGCTGAGAGTTCACATAGCTAATGTGTTTATATAGTAATTTCCCCACAATAACATTGTATGGGAGACAGTTCAAACACTATTATATTTTATACTTCTTTTGAAGAGGAATCTAAAGATCAGAGAAATTTGGTCAATCAGTTGGTCGATAAACATTGATTAATTTCCTATTATGAGCCAGGAATCTAAGCATTGGGGCTATATAGAAAATTAGAAGAAAGTCCTGCCTGAACACATAGTTTAGTGGAAAAGATAATATGCAAACATCTATGTACAAACCAGCTATATACAGGGTAAATTTGAACTAACCAAAGAGGATGACACTAGAATTAATTGAGGATCAGTGAAAGGCTTCCTTCAAAGTGCGATTTTAGCTGAGACTTGAAGGACGCCAGGGAATCCAGAAGGCTGAAATGAGGAGGGAGAGCATCATAGACATGGGGAATTTAGCCAGTAATAACACCCAGAATCAGGTGATGGAATGTTTTGCACAGGGATCAACAAAAGGAGGCCAGTGTCCCTGGATCACAGCTGAAAGTTTAGGTAAACAATTAGCCTTTATATAATGATTTTCTCACAATAAAATTATATGGTAGCCAGCTTGAGCATTATCATACTGCTTATTTTATAGATTAGAAATCTGGAGGTCAGAGAGGTTTTGTCAGTTAACAAGCATTCATTAAATGAATACCATGGGCCAGGGACTGTACTAAGTGCAAGGGATTCAAGGACAGGAAAAAATAAATAAAAGAACAATAATAACAAAAAAAAGACCACCATCCCTGCCTTTAAGGAGTCTCCTTTCTAATGTTGGAGACATCATATAAATAACTATGTTTATAAAACATTAGGAAGATCACTCTAGTGGCTTGAGTGAAGGATAAATTAGGATCAAGAAAGACTTAAGGCAGGGAGACCAATCAGTAGATTAGTATTTGGGAAGAGATAATGAGGGCTTGCACCAAGATGACAGAGAAGGAGATGTAAAAGAGATGTTGTCAGGCTAAAAATATCAAAGTATAGCAATAGATTAGACATGTGGCATGAATGTAAATGGCAAAGGCTTATTGAAAGTCAAACAGCTTGTTTCTGAACTGAAGGTCCAGTCCAGCTCTCTTGACTCCAATTGTACTATTCTTTCTACAACTATATGTAAATTTGATGTCTCTATTCCTATCTAGCTAGATTTCCATTCATTTGATAAGAGGTAAAATGACTTGATATTAACTCCAATATAAATACACAACTTTTTTGGAGGGTGATTATACTTGTTCAAGCTGGAGCAAGTGGTTTTTTGAACATATAATAGAAGCACTGGGTAATGAATAGATTAGTTCATTCTGTAATCTCTTCTATTTCAAAGAATCTATAGTTCTTTTCCAGTCATAATTATTTAAAATCCAATGATCTCAAACTTCAAAATACATGGATCCCTACTGGCTACATATCCTATAGTTAGAAATATCTTGAACCCCTAAAACTACGTTACCCCAAATTCCTTTCTGCATTACCTAGAATGCTTTTCTCTTTGTCCACATTTGAGTGGTCACATTTGTAAAAGTTCTGAAGCTCCGCCTCTCTCTTCCTCTTTTGCTCTCCTGAGCAGAATGAATAGCTAGGTCTCTTACTTTAATTATTATTAATAAACTTTTAAAATATAATATTTGGAATATTGGATGTTAATTTTAAAATCCACAATATTGATTTAGAAAACTACAAACTAATTCATCTATATTGCATTATATTTTGTAAATACTTTGTTAGATATTTAGATATTTTCCAATTATATTTTAACTTGATTCAATGCACTGGGAAGTTTTGTGGGCTGCTTGTTGGCCAACTGCTTTTGAATTTGATACCTCTGGTTTAGACCAGATTTATAAAATCGAAGGTCATCTTTAGTTTAAACATTTTTTTTCTTCTTTCTGAACTAATTCTTAAAGGGTTTGAATTATGGAGGAAAAACTCACTATTTGACAAAAATTTCTTTGATAACTGAAAAACAGTATGAAAGAAATTAGACATAGACTAACATTTCATGCCATATGCCAAGATAAATTAAAAATGGGTACATAATTTAGAAATAAAAGGTGATACCATAAAAAAAATTAGGGGAGGACAAAAGAGTTTACCTGTCAGACCTATGGAAAAGGAAAAATTTTAGGTGAAAACAAGATAAAAAGGTAGGGGAAAAGAACCTACTTGTACAAAAATACAGCTCTTTTTGTGGTAGCAAAGAACCAGAAACTGAAGGGATGTCCATCAGTTAGGGAATGGCTGAACAAGTTGAGGTATATACTTGTAATGGAATATTATTGTGACACAAGAGAGGATAAAACAAGATAATCTCTCCCAAAGAAACATTGGAAATACTCATATGAAGTGTTGCAAAATGAAGTGAGTGGAACCAGGCAGTTTTTAAAAACTATTAGCATGAGCTCAGAAGTTAAGTCTATCTACAATACTCAAGTTGGAAAGAAATCTGTAAATAATGGTTTTTTTCAATTTTACCAGCATTAAATGCTGTTGGATTTGTGAGCATAGCTTTGGCTTGACCCAAACATAAACTACTTTGAAATGACAGAATTTTTTGATCTGAAGTAGCTGTAACCTTAGAAATTTATATTGTTTTTACTAGGCTTTGTTTGTTCATATATTTCTTCAAAATATCTATTATGGTTAGTAATTCCTTGTGTAGCCACATAATTTCTTTCAAAAAAAAATCTCTCCTTTCCTCCTTATTGGAATTGTTTCCCTTTGTTTCTTGAGAATTTCACTTTTGAACATTTCCCATGTAGCATGGACTAACATGTTCTGTAGCATTTTATTCTGTGTGATGTTACTTATCTTCCTCTGAATCTTTTGTAATCTGTTTTCCCATTATCTTTGGAGTATGCCAAACTGTGACTTGATTTAAGCTACTCTATCAGAAATTTTGTAGGGAGTATTTACTCTATCAAAGTGTTCTTTTTGTTTATTAAAACTCTTACCTTCTGTCTTAAAATTGATTCTTGATCAGGTTTGAATTGAAGTTCTCCTGACTCCAGGCCTGGCTCTCTAACCACTGACCCAACTTGCTGCCCCTATCCAAGAGCTTTTATCATTTATACCCCTAAAATCAATTCCTTGTCATTAAAGGGAATCAGATTCACAATAAGATTTCATTGTTGATAACTCCATCTTTTACATGGTGAAATTATTGCTAAGGCAAGCAAGCCAAGAATTTTAATTGCTCTACTTCCAACACAGAGTAAGCTCCAACTAATACTTTAATAAGTGAACACCCCCTCACCCTGCCACCACTGCTATGCAATGGCTCTCTGTAAGGCTTGTGATCAGTTTCCCAAACTTTTTACCCATTCCTTCTTTCTCCTGATGAGGCTACAAGTATACTCCAATGACAAAATCATTTTTCCTCCTCCCATTGATCTTTAGGAAAATACTTTCTGTAATGATTATTCCATCTGGTTCTTGGATTTTGACACCTTCATATGTATAATTTATATATAATGTGTATTTATCCCTATATTTGTGTATTCATCCATACACAAAATTTCAGTGATACTTTTGAGAGATCAAATTTGTTTCCTTTAATTAGTATCTCATTCTTCTTTGTCATCAATACTTTGTATATTTATATTTAGATGTTTGAGACCTTGGGTTTTATTACAGGCTCCTTTCTTGTTCTTTTGTCTCCTGTGAAATTCTGTATCTTAACTGCTATTCTTCCTTCTTTGTAGCTAATCTCCATTGTATCTAGCTTGGGGTATAGATAGCCTTTTCCTCTTTTTTATGTTATTTGCAAGTGCTTTTTAAAAAAATAGCCTTTGTAAAATATTCTCCATGTGTGCTGAGGGATCTATCATCCTTGTATTTTAAGCCATTGCTGAGAAATCCAAATCCCATTCTGAGACATTACCTTCTTAGTGATCTGTTCACTTCCTAAATTAACTTTTTTTCTTCTGCATCCTTTGCTTTCAGTGGGTAACAGTGAGAAAAAAAATAGATTCTGTGCTCTTTGGTCTTCAATTTCTTGTCCAAGACATCATAATTGTTGGCAATGATTTCTAGGTTCCTTCTGTCTGTATCACTTCTGCCCATGCGAATTCTTAAAATTGCCTAGTTATCATCTATTTCGACAATTTTTCATACGTTCTCTTTTATGTCTTGGATACGCGCGTGCCCTGGAAATACAACAAAGCTAAAAATACTTTCCTAAAATCTAGGTAAAATATATTTTTAACAACTTCTTGATATATCAGTTTAGTAACTCTTTAAAAATGTAAATATAGTTAGTATGACATTGTTTTTGATTGAGTCATGCTGCTTCTGTAATCAATGCTTCCTCTTTTAAAAAAAATTAAATTCAATGCATATTTATTAAATGCCCTCTACCCAAGAGCAACTAGGTGGCATAATGACAGAGTACCTGGCCTAAAGTAGGGAAGACATCTTACTGAGTTCAAATCTGGTCTTAGACATTTACTAAACCTGCTTGCCCCAGATCCTCATCTATAAAATGAGTTTTTATTAGAACACCTATAGGTATTTGAATTTTCATATGTATGTGTTTTTACACACACACACACACATATATCCCAATAAATAAATAAATAAGCAAATATATACATATATATGTGCATATATATATATACATATATGAGGACTTAAATGATCCAGAAATGTATAAATGTATATGGTAATATATCTAAAATATATCTAAAATGCATATATATGAATATGTGCCTGCTTATGTATACAGATGTATATATCTCTATATTTCTATCAGTCTATCTCTCTAACTTGCTACTAATTACTGACCAATTGTCACTAATTTTGGAGTAGGCAAGCCAGCTTACCTAAAGCAGTAAGACAGCATTAATGATAGACAGGAGACCATATGCAACATATTAGTCAACCACCATCACTGCTTCAACCACCACCTTCTCTCAGACCCTATGGAGATAGATCAGGACAGAGTCCAAGATATCTAGGAATAGTGATGTTCCCATGTCTATCAGTTCTGGCCTGGCAGTCACAGTCATTATTGAGGAAAGAAGAGAAACATTACCTTTACTACCCCTGCTCACCTAGAACTGCTCACCAACTGACTTAATGGGCAGGTAAACCCTAAGCTTTGGGACATTACAGACTGCTCCTTCACACCAAATTTTACATGAAGACAGACCTTGTCTCCTGCCCAGGCAACCTCTCTCTCTGCACAAGTGATCCCATTCTATCCTGTCTTCTTTAGCAGATAGCTACCTCTCCCATTCCCACTCTTTTATTAATCTTCAATCACTCTATCTGCTAGATATACCCCTAATGGCTACAAATATGGCCATGTCTGTCAGTTGAAGACAAACTCAAAAACTAAAAAAGTTTTAGAAAAAAGTTTTTTAAGTTGTTGGGCAGAGGTCAAAGCCCAGAAAGTTATGGCCAGCTCTTCTGAGTCTCTGTAAGTTTTTCATTATGTAGAGTTCAAACATGGGAACAAGAGCACAACAGCTGAGTGGTCTGCACTTAAGCAGTTTTGGAAAAGGATAGAAGGATATACCTGTTGTATATAGGCAGATAAAGCAAGACAGTTGCTTGAGATGTAATAACAGTAATAACATTCAATAAAGTTGAGGTGAAGTTAAAACACAAACTTTGGGTAAGGTCTAAACAGAAGAATTGGATAAGGAAGGCCCAAGCATTCCAATAAAGGTTACCACAATGAAAGGTTTTAACAATATAAAGTACCTCTCTCCTGTCTCTTTCTTTTTTCTTTTTTTCCCTTCCTTCCTTCCTTCCTTCCTTCCTTCCTTCCTTCCTTCCTTCCTCCCTTCCTTTCTCCCTCCCTCCCT
>NW_025365870.1:0-4114 GCF_016433145.1 Gracilinanus agilis | reverse complement strand
TATATATATATAGCATAAAGAAGCACATGGGGGAGGTGGGGAGAAGACACCAATACAATGGAGGGGTAAAAGAGATTGGAGACAGTCTCCAAGAAAATTTTAATAATTACACTGGGAAAGGTTAGAAAGGTTCAAATGGAAGGAAAACCTCCAACTCAAATTCAGTCATCATCATCAACATCATCATCTTCACCAATAGTATCATTAAATATCATCAACATCATCCACATCATCAACAACATCATCAGCATTATCAACAACAACAATATCATTGTCATCACCATCATCAACATTAACATCAACATCTAACAATCCATCTTTTCCTGAACAAGGAAAGATTTTTACTGGGTGACCTAAACTAATAGCATACTATACAGAGTACTGAATGAGAGCCAAAAGACCTAAACTCTAGGCTTGAGTGCTACTATGTGTCCTCTGGTGGTAAAAAAGAAAGCCTTCTTTTTCTTAGACTCAGTTTCCTCATTTATGTACAAGAGAAGCTTACCTGTACTCTGCATTAAGTTAATAAATTAAATCAAAGAATAAACCAGGTATAAACAAGAAAAAAAAAAAGCTTTCTGTAGCATAGTAAAAAAGTTCAGAGAATTAAAACTCCTGGTATAGCTTGGCTCCTTAAGTCCCTACATGTCTAGGACATTTTTTTCCTTCTCAGGTTGGAGATATTTACTGGGTCAGCACCTTTTCATTTCTATACCTAGGAGCTCCTTGCCAATGTAGTTTGTGCATAACATGTTCAAATTGATTCAATGCAAAGAGCACTTAATTAAAATGTAATAAAAAATTAAATAACAAGAAAAAACAATTACAAGTATTTGTTACAATAAAATTCTCTGGAGGGTTCCGGGTTAAGATGGTGGCAGAGTAAGAAGCAGCTCTTAACCTCTCCTGACCAAAACACACAAAACTCCTCAAGGGGACATAAAAACAAGTCCAGATGGACGAAGGAACCCCACAACCGGGCACAGCGTGGAAGGTATGTGGAATCGAGACATTTCCATGCTATAAAGACGTGAAACAGCTCTCACTAAATGGCGGGCTGAGCAACCACCCCACCCCCACCCCCTCCACACACAACACCTATAGCACCGAAGCCAGCTAAAAAGAAATAGAGCAAGTTTGGGGCACCCATCAAGTCATTGGCAGCTCCGGGGCCTGTTCTTGAGAGCAGTAAGATTTAGGACCCCAAAAAGCTAAAGAAAACACACAAACTCTGAGCGCAGAAGCAGGGCACAGAACACGGGACTCAGAGCGCAGGCACGGGCGGAGGCGTGGGTGGAGGCAGACACAACAACGAGCTAAAGCTCTGAAACCCTGAGTGGGGAACCAGTGCAGACGGGTATACGACTGTGGAAGCAGCGCCCTGAGACTTGTAAAGAAACCTCCAGCAGAGGATCAAGCAAGGGGGCCCACCAGGGGGCTTGAACTTGGAAAAAACCAGAACTCAGATCTCAGGAGCCAAAAGACCCCGGACAGACCCTGAGCGCGAGGATAAACCTGAGAAGCTGCTGGGCTAACGATGGCTACCCAGTCTCAGGAAGTTCAGAAGAGAAAGATTAACAAAAAGAAAAAGAACTCTTTAACACTCGACAACTTTTACACAGAGAAAATCCAGACAACCGAGCAAACAGAGGAGGAGAACAAACAAGCATCCGGACCCTCCTCAAATAAGGAAAACTCCTCACAAGCTATGGAAGAGTTCAAAACTGAGATTTTGAGGAAAATGGAAGAGATCTGGCAAGAAAATAACTGTTTAAAAGGTAGAATCTTGCAATTGGAAAGTGAGGCTCAGAAACCAAATGAACTGATAAGCAAATTGAACACCAGAAATGATCAGATTGAAAAGGAATACCAGAAGATTATGGCCAAAAACCAGAAGATTATGGCCGAAAATCAAAAGATCATAGCCGAAAAACCGAAAGATTATAGCCGAAAATTAATCCCTAAAGGCTAGAATTGAGCAAGTAGAAGGTAATGATCTCTCAAGACATCAAGAACAAATAAAACAAAGTCAAAAGACTGAAAAAATTGAAGGAAACATGAAATATCTCAATGAGAGAGTGACAGACCAAGAAAACCGGTCTAGAAGAGACAATTTGAGAATAATTGGTCTTCCAGAAAAACCAGAAATTAATAGAAACCTGGACTCCATACTAGCAGAAATAATTCGGCAAAATTGCCCTGAAGTCCTACAACAAGAGGGCAATATAGACATTGAAAGGATTCATAGAACACCTGCGGCATTCGATCATGAAAAGAAAACACCCAGAAATATAATTGCCAAATTCAAGAGTTTCCAAGCAAAAGAAAAAAATCTTATAAGAAGCCAGAAAGAAACAATTCAAATATCAAGGAGCACCAATCAGGATCACACAGGATCTGGCAGCCTCCACGCTAAAAGATCGCAAGGCTTGGAATACGATATTCAGAAAGGCAAGAGAGCTGGGCCTGCAATCACGGATCAACTACCCATCAAAATTGACTATATATTTCCAGGGGAAAGTATGGGCATTCAACAAAATTGAAGAATTCCAGGTATTTGTACAGAAAAGACCAGGGCTGAATGGAAAGTTTGATATGGAACCACAAAAATCGAGAGAAACCTGAAAAGGTAAATAAGTTACAGAGGGAAAAGAAAGAAAACTTATAATTTTTAAATTTGCCTTTTTAGGGCCTCAGTGAGATCTAATTATCTGTATTCCTATGTAGAGAAATGTTATGTTTAATTCTCTGTAGTGAACTCTATTCACTATTATAATATTCACTATTATAGTAATCAGAAGAATAATTTACAGGGTGAGGGTGGAACACTAAATAATCTAAGATGGCGTGGGGGATGGGAAAGAGGGGGTAAATAGCAGGGGATACCAAGAGAAACTTGAGTGAATAAGAAAATAGAATATTCTATTACACACAAAGAGGGCATGGGAGGGAGAGGGGACAAATACTATTATAAGAAGGAGAGGAAGAGAGCATTAAGAGGCAATAATCAAACCTTACTCTTAGTGTAATCAACCCAGAGAGGGAAGAGTAGTTAAACTATCCATTGGGAAATAAAACTCTTATCTAACCCTTCTGAGAAAGTTAGAAGGGATAAACCAAGGGGAGCAGGGGAGTGGGGAGGAAAAAAAAGGGAGGGGAGAAGGGGGAGGGAATTCATAAGGCTTTTAAAAACAAAAAGGGTGGGGAAATAAGGGAGGGGGTAGAAAGAGAAGTCAATCAAGGGAGGGGATAAGGGACAGGGTCTTAATAGCAAACCACTGGTTTTAAAGGAAATAGCTTAAGGAGAAGGGGTAGAATTGGGGGAGGATTTGAAAATGTCAGCAAATGCACAACTGATGATTATAACTCTGAATGTGAATGGGATGAACTCGCTCATAAAACGTAAGCAAATAGCAGAGTGGATTAGAAACGAAAATCCCACCATATGCTGTCTACAAGAAACACATATGAGGCGGGTGGACATACACAAGTTTAAGGTTCAGGGTTTGAGCAAAATCTTTTGGGCGTCAAATGAGAAAAAGAAGGCAGGAGTGGCTATTATGATTTCTGACAAAGCCAAAGTAAAAATAGATAGGATAAAAAAAGACAGGGAAGGTCATTACATCCTGATTAAAGGCAGTATAAACAATGAGGAAATAACACTGCTCAATATATATGCACCAAGTGGCATAGCACCCAAATTCATAAAGGAGAAACTGGCAGAGCTCAAGAAGGAAATAGATAGTAAAACCATACTAGTGGGAGATCTAAATATTCCTCTGTCAGATCTAGATAAATCAAACCGAAAAATAAATAAGAAAGTGGTCAGAGAGGTGAATGAAGTCCTAGAAAAATTAGATCTAATTGATATGTGGAGAAAAATAAATAGGGACAAAAAGGAATACACCTTCTTCTCAGCTGCACATGGCACATTCACAAAGATTGACCATGTTATAGGGCATAGAATCATTGCAAACAAATGCAAAAGAGCAGAAATAATAAATGTAACCTTCTCAGATCATAATGCAATAAAAATAATAATTAGTGAGGGCACTTGGACAGGAAAATCAAAAACTAATTGGAAATTAAATAATATGATTCTTCAAAACCAATT
>NW_025365869.1:0-2381 GCF_016433145.1 Gracilinanus agilis | reverse complement strand
AGAGTTGTAAGATGACCTTTTTTCCCCCAGTCTACCTGAAAACCTGGGTCACCCCTAACTTCTGGTCCATCAGGGAAGAAAAGGTCTGAAATATCTGACTGACAATTTACAATATGTACTCATCAATGCCTCTGAAATTGTTACTGGGTTTAGAGTGTCATTGAAACGAAGGGTATAGCTTCTGGTGTGTTGACACAGACTCTTGGACAAAGTCATCATCCAATTGGGTATTACAGCTGTCAATTAGATCCAATAGCTGCGGGGACAGTACCCTGTCTAAGGGGGGTAGCTGCAGCAGCTGTGTTAGTCCAGAAGTCAGCTGATCTAGTTTTGGGATGTCCTTTGACTGTCTACTGTTCACATCAGATAGAAGCACTAATGAGGAAGTTTCGTTCTCAAGCATATTCTGACCAACGAATTGCTAAGTATGAAATTATTCTCTTAGGTAGTGAGAACATCAAGTTGAAGAGATGTAGCATACTTTATCCAGCTACTCTTCTTCCTGATTTACCAAAGAACGGTGAGCCATTGCATGAATGTGTTGAGGTAGTAGATCTTGTGGATATGCCTAGGATGGATTCAAAAGATACTCCACTCAAAAATCCAGACTGGGTGTTATTCACAGATGGATCATCATATTTATGTAATGGAATTAGATGTAGTGGTGCTGCAGTTGTCACAGAATTTGAGACACTGTGGTATGGCTCATTACCTAATAATCTTAGTGCTCAAGGTGCTGAATTGGTGGCATTGAAGCAAGCATATCTTCTAGCTGAAGGTAAACTTCTGAATATTTACACAGACTCTCAATATGCATTTTCTGTTTGCCATGCAACAGGAACGATCTGGAAACAACGAGGTTTTATTACTGCATCGGGAAAACCAATAGCTCATGCAGGAATAATAACTGAGTTGTTGGAAGCAATCCAGAAGCCGAAACAACTGGCAGTAATTCATTGTAGGAGTTGTACTCGTGGTAGAGATTCAGTCTCTAAAGGAAATCATAGAGCTGATATCACTGCAAAGTATGCAGCTCAGAATGCTCCAATCTATGTGATGAATTTAACATCTATTGATTCTCATGATCTAGAGAAAGCTTATGTAGACTCAGATATTGAGAAATGGAAGGATAAATTTGGAGCTAGGAAAGAACATGGGATATGGATTACTGATACAGGAAGACCATTGTTACCAAAAGATTTGTATACCTATTTGTGTCAAGCCATCCACACAAAAGGTCAATTTGGTACACAAGCTGTTGTGGATTCCATCAGGAGACAATGGGTTGCTCCTGGAATAAGTACTGTTGCAAATAAGGTCTGTAATAGCTGTCCAATCTGCCAAAAGTTCAATCAAAGTGCATTCAGAAAGAAAGTTTTGGGTGGTAGACCTTTAGCATATTGTCCATTTCAGAGTTTACAGATTGATTATATCTGTATGCCTAAAGCTGGAAGATACAAGTATTGTCTTGTGATAGTCGATAGACTAACTAAATGGCCTGAAGCTTTTCCATCAAATACAAATACAGCTAGTTTTGTGGTGAAAGTGTTACTGAAAGAAATTGTGCCTAGATTTGGTGTACCTTTAACCATAGATTCGGATAAGGGATCTCATTTCACTCAGGATATCCTTAGAAGAGTCTATGAGAATCTAGGAATAACACCTAAATATCATGTTCCATACCATCCTCAAAATTCAGGTCAGGTGGAGCGTATGAATAGGGAACTCAAGACTATGGTTGGGAAACTCTGTGCTGAAACTCATCTCAAATGGCCAGAGATTCTTCCCATAGCTTTGTTTTACCTACGTACGAGACCAAGAGCGGATCTACATATATCATCGTATGAGATGCTCTTTGGACATGCTCCACTACAAGCAAAAACTTGTAAGGCTGTTTATGCATCACTCTTAGGAGGTGATTGTCAAATTGCTTCATATTTAAGTGCTTTACAGCAGAGGCTAAGAGAATTACAAGATATGGGAGTATTAATTCAATCTGGTCCATTGGATTATTCTCTTCATAATTTTCAACCAGGTGATATGGTCTATGTGAAAAATTTTGCCAAAACATGGGCAACAGAACAAAATTAGGTAGGTCCTTATACAATTGTATTAGTTTCACCATCTTCTGTAAAAGTTTTAGGTAGAGATTCGTGGTATCATTGTTGTCACATTAAATTAGCACATGGAATAGATAATGAAACTGTAGAAATTGTTAATTATGATGAAGAAGAAAAAGAAGAAGAAGAAGAAGAGATTGTGTAATTTGAGATCTTCAGTCAATTAGAGTCTGCAGTCAGAAAGTTCAGTAAGGAGAGGACCATTCCAGCAGAAGAGGACATTCAGATGGAAGAGGATATGGATGAAGAGGATTCAGGATT
>NW_025365868.1:0-1786 GCF_016433145.1 Gracilinanus agilis | reverse complement strand
TGGGATGGAGAAAGAGAGAGAGAGAAGGAAAGGAGGAAGGAAGGAAGGAAGCTAAAGGGACTCTAGAATGATATCTAACATCATATAGTATAACTGTCAGTCAGAGGATCTGGGTTTGAATCTCACACCTCACCTCTTGGGCCTTGTGTCCTTGGACAAGTCACCTCCTTTCTTGAGGTGTCCATTTCCTCATCCAGAAAATGAGAGGGTGTGACTAGATGACCTCTAAGGGACTTGCCCCTGATTCTATGACGCGGCTGCTTTCAGCTTTTTACCCAAAGTATTTCCTAGCTCCTTTGACCTTCCCCCTTGGAGTCAGGACAGAACAGCAGCTCCCATTCCACACAGAAAGAAGGAGACAAAGAAAGGCATGAGCTTGCCCGGGTCCCAGAGGGAATGTGTCAGACAGCTGGAAAGCAAGAACTCCTGGCGCTTGGAAGAAAGCTCTTGCTACTGGCACGGCCCTCTAAGACCAGCTCCATCTACTAGTGGTGGCACCTTCCACGTTCAAATTGGTCTGATGGGCCAGTCGTCCACACTGACCCCGACATAGTGATGTCATTTTGGTCGTCTTCCAGGGCGAAGAACAACGACAACCCGCTAACATCTTCCAGCCCTACCATGTTCCATTCTGTAAGCAGCGTCTCCCATTGCTGGGGATCCCCGAATGTCTTAAGAAGGTGGAACAACAGCAGGAGAAGGGGTGACCCTGAGTGCCTGACATCTGGGCAGCCCAAGAGAACATCTGGAATCAGATATGAGAAGCTAAAAAAGAGCCCAAGAGTTGTGGCTTTGACCAAGCGCACCTCGTACTCTGCCCTGGGGAAAGGGCCCCAGAAGCTTCCACTGTAAAAACTGGTGAAGAGTATATTCCCATGGGAGTAGCTAGATGGTTCAGTGGATTGAGAGCCAGGCCTAAAGATAGGAGGGTCTGGATTCAAATCTAACCTCAGGCACTTCCCAGCTGTGTGACCTTGGGCAAGTCACTTAACCCCCATTGCCTAGCCCTTATTGCTCTTCTGCCTTGGAGCCAATCCACAGTCTTGATTCTAAGATGAAAAATGGGGAATTAAAAAAAAGAACTTAAAAAAAAAATCTCTTAAGCTCTCCCCTCCCTCACTCCTCCTTTCCCTAAAACACAAATGCACAAACACACACCCCTGTACCCCATACACACTCCCAGTTATCCTAATTTTTCCCCAAACCCCTATCACTACGGTCCAGGCCCAACCCCTCCCTGCCCAACCTGTCTTCTCCCTCTGGCCCTGGTTGGCAATAACACTGCAGGCAGCCAGCCAATACTAATCTCTATCCCTCCTTCTACCCCTATCAACCTGCAATTAGTGCCAGGAGTTAGAGGCGAGTCTCCACCCCTTCTCCACCTGCTCTTTCCTCGGGTAACCCCAGTAAGCGCTTAGGCAACAGGATCAGAGCCCCCAGGGTGAGGTGGGTGCTGTTGAAGTCTTAGGGGGAGGAAGATTAAAGCGCTCTCGAGCTCTCTCTGTCTCTGTCTGTCTCTGTCTCTCTCTCCCTCTCTCATACTCTCTCACACTCTCCCTCTCTCACACATTCTTTCTGTCTCTCTCCCTCTCTCATAATCTCTTCCCCTCTCTCTCCCTTTATTTCTCCCTCTCCCTCCCCCCCTCTTCTTCTCTCTCCCTCTCATTCTGTCTCTCCCTCTCTCATAATCTCTCTCACACACACTCTTTCTGTCTCTCACTCTCTCTCTCACACACCCTCTCTCACAATCAGTCTCTCCCCTTCTCTCTCCCTCTCTCATCATCTC
>NW_025365867.1:0-6388 GCF_016433145.1 Gracilinanus agilis | reverse complement strand
TCTCTCTCTCTCTCTCTCTCTCTCTCTCTCTCTCTCTCTCTCTCCTAGGACTTCTGTCTCTAAATCTCTCTCTTGCTGACTCTGGGTCCCTCTGTCTCAGTATCTCTACTTATCTCTCTTCGTTTTTGTCTCTGTTTCTCTATTTGTCTCTCTGTGCCTTTATCTCTCATTCTGTTTTAGTCTTTCTGTCTCTGCTTCTTTATCTGCCTGTATTTCTCTGATTCTTTGTTCTCTCTTTCTCTGTTTCTGTCTCTCTCTCTCTCTCTCTCAACTACATTATTAGAAGAGGATGATCCTACAATCTGAGCCTTCTATCATAACTATGCTATCAAATTATTGATATTTATCAGATGAAAGTTGAAGCTAGGTGGCAGAAAGGACTTGGAATCAATAAGACATCCCCATGAGTTCAAATCTGGCTTCAGATACTAGTATTGTGATCCTGGACAAATCATTTAACACGGTTTGCCTCAGTTCCTCATCTATAAAATAAACTGGAGAAAAAAATGGAAAACCACTCTAGGATCTTTGCCAAGAAAACCAAAATGGGGTCACTGAGAATAAGACATGACTGAAAATGACTGAACTGCAAAAACCTGATAAAAGGGAAGATTATATGAGAAATCCTGTATGATTTTCCACTCTGATGTAGAAGTCATGATCTGAATTAAAAGTGAACTAATTGATCTTCTTCTTCAATCTGTATCTAATCAAGAATTCCTTGGAAACTCACACAATCATGGATGGTTTCTTTACCATCTCCTATGCAGACATTTTCTACTTTTGGACAGATATTATTGTTGGGAATTTTATTCAGTTTCTTTTAATTAGCTATTAACTCTTCAAGGACAAGGATTATTTTTATTACCTTTCTTTATATTCTCATTAATAAGAAGAATCCTGTTTTTGTTGACAACTTTAGATAGATTGCACCAAAATCTCCTATTCAACTTTCATCCATTGCTCCTAATTTTGTCCTCAGAGACTAACCAAAATAGCACAGTCCTTTCCTTTTAATAATCTTTCATATATTTTAAGTCAACAATACTTCCCCACCCTCCAAATCCCAATAAAAATTCTCTAATCCAGAGAAAATATTTCCATTTTTAAAAATGTGTATTCATATGAATTGTTTATCATTTTAGTTGTCTTTTGCTGTAGACTCTTCAGCTTATTCACATCTTTTCTAAGATATGGTGCCTTCAAATGAACTTAGAAATCCAGATATGGGTTGATTTGGGAATAATTAGCAGAATTATCATGTTTCTCATTACTGACACTATGGTAATTCATTCCCCAAATTTCCATATCTTTTTTTTAAACCTACTGTATCATACTGTTTATTCACATGTATCTTAAAATCCACTAAAACTCCAAGCTCAGATTTCGCCTGCGTTTTTTGGCTTAATGGGGTCCTAAGTCTTGCTGCTCTCAGGAACAGGCCCCGGAGCTGCCAATGACTCGATGGGTGCCCCAAACTTGCTCTATTTCTTTTTAGCTGGCTTCGGAGCTATAGATGAGTGTGGAGGGGGTGGGGGTGGGGTGGTTGCTGAGCCCGCGATTTCGTGAGGGCTGTTTCACCCCTTTATAGCATGGAAATGCCTCAATTCTACGTACCTTCCACACTGTGCCCTGTTGTGGGGGTTCCTCCGTTCGTCTGGACTTGTTTTTATGTCCCCTTGAGGAGTTTTGTGTGTTTTGGTCAGGAGAGGTTAAGAGCTGCTTCTTACTCTGCCGCCATCTTAACCCGGAAAAAACTTGACTTTTTTTTTTTTAATAAACCCAAATATAGGAATTTGTTGTTCATTCATTAGTCATTTTTAGTAGTGTTCAACTCTTCATGATCCCATTTGGGATTTTCTTGGCAGAGATACTGAAGTGGTTTGCTATTTTCTTTTCCAGCTCTTTTTCAGATGAGGCAAACAGGGTTAAGTGACTTACTCAGGGTCACACAGTGTCTGAGGGCAGATTTGAATGAAGGAAAATGAGTTTCCCTGACTTCAGGCTTGGAACTCTATCCAGTGAACTATCTAGCCACTCCTTTATTAAAGTTACTATTATTCTATTAATTTTCATTTCTTCTGTCAAGATCTTATTGGACTTTGATCCTATTTTCCAGTCTTGTCTCATTTGGTGAAAAAAAATGCTAAATTAAGATGGATCAAAAGGAAAAGCCTTCTGACACTCTACTAGAAGCTTCCATTCAGGTTACTATAAATGAGGTTTATGCAAATTGTTGCATTAAATTGACAGTATTCCTCTTTTCTATCAGTTCAGTTATGGTGTCAGAAAATAAAATATGGTTAATTGGACATAGTTTACTCTTGATGATATCATGCTATTAGCAATCACCACTTTACATTGTAAGTGCTCACAAAAAATCCTTTTAATAATGCATTTTAGAATTTTACCAGGAATCAAAGTCAAAACACAATGGCCTATGGTTTAAAAAATCTACCTCTTTTCCCTTTCCTAAACTAGAGCAGCATCTGCTCAATTCTTTTCCTATTCTGAGAGGCAGCATGATGTAATAGAAACTAATGTTGAAGTAAGGAAAACCTGGATTAAAAATTGACCTCTGACATATATGGTTTATATAACCACAGGAAAGTCTCATCCTCTTTATATCCTTGTGCAAAGCATTAAAGCTATTAGCTGTAGAATGATTGCTGATCTGAATTAGTAGGAGGAATTTCCCCCATTGGAGGATTTCTACACTAAAAAAAAATTGTAGGCTGGTTCCTAAAAAACATAGTCTATATTACTTCTCTGCTATCAATGATTTTCTCATTAACATTTTAATTACCTTAGCAACAATATTTTGTGTCCTCCATCAGATTGAGATACATTTCATTGAGATTTGGTAATCTGTACTAATTGAAAGGAAGATAAATGATCTTTCTTTTTTATCATATTTTTCTTTTTTTTTAATGATTGTCAATTTTTATTCCTGTTTGTCCCAGACTGATAATCATTCTTTTCCATAAAGAAAGGGAACAAAATTGAATAATTCTTTCTTCTCTTCATCTATCATTATCATTGTCTCATCTACAGCAGTGTCCTGGCAAATGTTTAACAATCATCTTCCTTCTTTATACCCCACTACCACCACCAATAACAAATACTCATGACACATTTTTAAGTTTAAACGGCATCATGTCATTTTCTCCACCACTTTCTTGAGAATAGATAGTCAACAAACATAAATCGAGTCCTCATTTGCAGTGCTTTTTGAATTCTGACATATAAACGTTCACTCTGAAAATATAGTGATTGACTTTCTCAATCATGTGACACACAGACACACATGTGAAAACACATATACACACTTTTCTATTTTTTATCTAAAGACAAATAAATTTTTAATTATTGATTTAGCAGATTTTGAGTTCTATTAATGCTAGACTTTTTTCATTCCTACTTTAAAATTTATTTACCTTGATATTTTTGGCCTTTGATTTCTACAAATGAAGACTGTAATTTATTTATGTATTTATTGTTTTAAAATATATTACCTTCTATTTTTTGTAGTTTGCCTTTTCTTCTGAAACTTCAATCTTTAGAAAACAAAACAAAGCAAAAAAACCCAACCAAATACCTGTTTTCCTAATGCCATTCTCCCAGCTTTCTGGGTCTCTCTGGCATGTATCACCATATGTAATAGTACTGTGTTACTGGGTCTGAGCTATAAAGAGAGAACTTTCAAGAATACAATGTCCTGGGGGGGAAAGCTGCAGTGCTGCAAAAACACATGACATGAAGATGACTCTAAAGCAATCATGACATGCTGAGATAGGACTAGTTCCATCAGACTTGGGATGGCATCACTAAAAACTCGGATGCTCCATCTTCTCACCAAGAATGCATGATAATTTCATGCATTTTGTGAAATTGAGTCAGCACCACATGAAGGAATCAGTACCACATTTACCTTTCTAGCTTTTTCAAACAATCTCAAATTTGTTATGTCTCTCCACATATTCAGCTTTTCTCTTCCATTCTTCAAGAAATGCATTTCTAGATAAACTGGGGAGTAAAGAGACCTTCTGTCTTTCTTTTCACTTTCTCCTGTAGCAAGGAAACCGACTTAAAATTTGAAAATTCATAATTAATATTTCTCAAGGGTAGAAACACAAACATAATAGAATGTTTCTTTGTCATTCATTATGACTATATCTGAAATCAGACCTTGATGATTTTCTGTTTGCTGAAATGTGTTTTTGTGAGTTCTTAAGTAAATAGGTTTTCCTTTCTTTTAGTTTGTTATATGTAACTACTTGCTCAAATAAATTATATTTTAATGATCAAATTCCTAAAATGACCAGAATGTATATATATATAGTTGCCTCACTAATAATAAATGATGATGATAATGATTAATGATGATACCAATAGCAATAATTAATAACAAAAGCCAATACATATGGTGCTTTATGGTTTGTAAAGGGCTTTATAAATATCATTTCATTTCATCTTTATAAAAACCCTGTGAGGTAGGTGATATTCTTCCCATTTTATAGCTGAGGAAACCAAAGCTGACATTGGCTAAGAGATTTGCCAAGGGTCAAGCAGTCAGTAAGCATCTGAGACTGGCTTTGGAGTCTAGGCTCCCTGACTCTAGGTCCAACATTCTATCTGTATTATGCCACTTAGCTGCTGTGGTTTTCTGTTGAAATTCTACTTACCTCTCTCTTGCCTTTTTTTTTTTTTCTTTTTGGTCTTCACTGCTGATCTAGGGGGAAAAAAAATTGAATAGATGAGCCTCTGTGGAATAGTGGGATGACATGAATAGCATAAGAAGGCATTATTAATAAGTTGTGATCTGTACCAATGAAAAAAGTATTCATGCCAATGATATCATAGTTCCATTGACATATTAGGTTAGAACTCTTAAAGGAAATGGATACATTACCTTGAGTTTCTATCTGAAAAATCAAGTTAGAGTTTTATGAATTGCTGAAGGGGAACTAACAATTCCTATGACACATAGAAGCAAAACGAAGCTAAAGAAAAGTAATTTTCAGCATTTTTTTAGCATAAGGAACTATAAAAGTCATCATTTCCATGACTTTAGAACCTTCGGAAGTGAATATAATGCTCACTAAGTTTACAAGAGTGTCAAGGAAATGCTAATGCCTAAACATTCTTGTTACTTAATGTCATCCTTATTGCTACCCTGAAAAGTAAAGAGAATATCATTAATACACTTACTCTGTACTATGCACTGTGACTATATTATGGATGATCCAAAGAAAAATAAGGTTTTGCTTTACTAGATCTTACAAACTAGTAAGGATTAAGTTCTGGGGCAGGAATCAGGAAGGTCTGAGTTCAAATTTGGTCTTAGATACTTATTAGCTGTGCAAACCTGGGCAAGTCACATAGGGCTGTTTGCCTCAGTTTCCTCATCTGTAAAATGGGCTAGAGAAGGAAATGACTAACCATTCTAGAATCTTTGCCCAAAAATAATGAGTCGCAAAGAGTTAGACACAACTAAAACAACAAAATAACATAATACTAGTAAAGGAAATAAATTGCAGGGAACAATATTTGCCATGTATTTCTAAAAGGACATGGTAACATTTTTCAAGATTTATTTGTCTCAAGAGACTTTAGTTCAGATCTCATACCCCTTTCTGACCTCTTAAGACAAATAGCCAGCCCACTTAGAGGCAAGACTTGTTCTTCCACAGGTTTGAACCAAAGCACCAAGATGGCCTGCAAAGAGTCAGAGAAGCTATTCAACTGAATCAGTACCATAACCTCGCTGAGTATCCTTTACATCTTTGGCCACCTCTTGTCTCACAGTTGTAAGTATTGTGAGTATTCCATTTCATTCCATTTTCAAAACTGATGCACTAGGCAGACCAACCTGAATCAAGCCATATCTATAGCCTAATATCTATTCACACACAAACAACAACAAATTACAAATACAGTCTAAAAATTCATAAAGAAGGGATATAACCAGCTCATAAATTATTAAATTTTCAGTGTGAACAATAGCTTCAGAATCCACAAATATTAGCAATAAAGGCTTGGTTAACTATTCTGTTGATCATTTTGACTTAAAAAAAGTGATTTAGAAAATATTAATAATGCGGATTAACCTTAAAAGTACATTGGTGGGGGTGGAGATGAGGTGGAGCTGGGTAGCTCAGTGGATTGAGAGTCAAGCCTAGAGATAGAAGGTCCTATGTTCAAATCTGGCCTCAGACACTGTGTGACCCTGGGCAAGTCACTTAACCCCCATTGCCTAGCCCTTATCGCTCTTCTGCCTTGGAACCAATACAAAGTATTGATTCTAAGATGGAAGGTAAGGGTTAAAAAAAAAGTCTTTCTTCCCCTCTCCTTTCTTTTTTTCCTTCCTTCCTTCCTTCCTTCCTTC
>NW_025365866.1:0-2954 GCF_016433145.1 Gracilinanus agilis | reverse complement strand
GAGAGAGAGAGAGAGAGAGAGAGAGAGAGAGAGAGAGAGAGAAGGAGGGAGGGAGGGAGATAGAGAGAGACAGAGAGACAGAGACAGAGACAGAGACAGAGACAGAGACAGAGACAGAGACAGAGACAGAAACAGACAGAGACAGAGACAGAGAAAGACAGAGAGAGAGAGAATCCTCTCTAGCAGAGCCCAAGTAAATTATCCCAAGAAAGGTATCTATCTGGTTAAGCGATCACAGAGCTTAAAGAGTAGTTTGGATTTTACATTGTCTAACAAAGAGGGAACTGAAACCCAGAGTTTAAGCGGTTAGCCCAAGGTCACACAGGTATTAAATGATGGTTGTAAGATTTGAACTCTAGATCCTGTGCTCTTTCCAGGGTATAATGTTGCTTCTTCTTCCCTTCTTATTGTTTCCTTCTCCCCTCCACTGCCCACCTTCAAGTATCCCACTGAAACTAAGAGGGAGGAAGAGTAAGGGCAAAGTGGAGGAAAGGAATCCATATTTATATTGCGCCTCCAATGTGCCAGGCACTGTGCTCTGTAATTTCCTCTAGGGTCCTTGGAGAGCCAACCTTGGATCCTCAAACTCCTCATTTTGCTGACAAGATTAAAAATTTTAGGCCTTGAACTGGAAGAAACTCCAGAGGCCATCTCGTCTAAGCCATTCATTTTACAGAGGAGGAAATGGATAGTAAAAATATAGTTCAAACTGAAATCATCTGATTCCATATTCAATGCTCTTTACACATGATTTTGTTATTCAGTCATTTCAGGAATGTTTGACTCTTGATGAGCCCATTTTGGGGTTTCTTGACAGGGACCTGGTTTGTCATTTCCTCTCCAGCTCATGTTACTGATGAAGAAATTGAGGCAAACAGGGCCAAGTGACTTGCCTAGGGTCACACAACTAATAAATGCCTGAGGCCAGATTTGAATTCAAGTCGTCCTGACTCCAGCCTTCATACTCTATCCTTTATTCTAAAATATCCAAGGGTTTGGAACATTTGGTAAGAAGTCATAAAGTCCAGTACAAGGTTAAGATAAAATTTAATTACTCCTCCAGAACTATCATGCTATTTAGATCAAAGGTAATTCTCTTGGTCATAATACTCTGGGGAGCCTGTAGCCGGCATAAATCTTCAAAGGGTCAAACAACACCTGGACATGCCAAGGGTCTTTCTAATATGATCTCCTCGGCCATCTGTACACTCTCCTTTCCCAGTGAACCCAGCTCCTTCTGGGTGGGTTTCAGCTTCCCTAGATAACTACACAGATCGGAAGTTTTTATTCCTCCAATAGAAGCTCTTCATAAATCTAGTTATTACAATATTCTAAAATACCAAACTATATCCTTTCTATTACTATGGTTAATATTTGATTATTATAACTGCTATCTTATACATAGTTTAATAACTGGGTCTAACTCTTTCCAAAAATTATAATTACGATTTCTTATCTCAAAGATTATGCGTGATCACTTGGTTCATGATCAATAATATAAAGGAAAGTAAAACAATTTTCCTTTCAAAAATGATCATTTGGTCTCTGCTCGCCCTTGATGGGGAGCTCATGACTTCTTAGGACAGTCCATGACATTTTGTTCAAGCTCTAATTATTGGGGAGTTTTTCCTGGCTTCAATTAATCAACAAGCAGGGGGCAGCTGGGAGACCCAATGGATTGAGAGCCAGGTCCAGAGATAGGAAGTCCTGGGTTCAAATTTGACTTCAGACACTTCCTAATTGTGTGACCCTGGGCAAGTCACTTAACCTCCATTGCCTAGTCCTCACTGCTCTTCTGACTTAGAACCAATACATAGTATAGATTCTAAGATTTATTAATCATCCCTTGAAGTAGAAGAAAGAAAAGGACAAAAGTAAAAGCCTGAGGAAAACCCACTTTCCCAGCTCCGATCAGGGAAAAAGAGCCGGTGAGGATGGAGCTACACAAAACTTATATCCTCCCTAGTTACTAGAGGTTGGTGGCGATTTCTTGATTTCTTTGCATAAGACAACAATGAAGTCTGCCCCATCAATTGACTCTTCCTTTTACTTGAACACCCAGAGACCATAGTAGGGTTATTTATTGGCCTAATTTCAATACTGTTGTGTCTCAGAGAATAGGGAGGTCAGAGGAGAGGGAGAGAGACAGGAAATGGCTAATGGGTGGAACGAAAACACAGAACATTTATTGATTAAGTTCCCTGTCTTATCCGACTGCGGTCGGGAGGGCCCCCAAGCACTCAGAATAGTAACAACAGACGTCACTGATCACAGATCACCATAACAGATAGAATAATAACGAAAAAGTTCCGAATATTGGGAGAATTCCCGAAGTGTGACATAGACGTGATGTGAGCATGTGCTGTTGGGGAAATGGCGGCAGTAGACTTGCCTGATGCAGGGCTGCCACAGATCTTCAATTCCTGCCTGCGATGCTCAATAAAGTAAAGCGCAATGGAAAGAGCCGTGCCTGTATCTGAAACGAAACAGGACGACCCCAGAAGCGGCAGTTCCTCGCCCATTAGACCGGGAGCTCCTTGAGAAAGGGACTCATCGTTTGCCTTTCTCTGTATCCCCACTGTGTGCTTAGCACAGGAGCTGACACATAGTGGGTGCTTACCCACGAAGCGCTGGCTGACTCAGATCTTCCATACAAGCAAAGGTGGGAGATGATCACTTGTTGGGAACATAGTAGAAGAGCCTCAAGCTCATTTGTTAGGGGAGAAAACTTGGAAATAAATAGTATATAAAAGATAAAGACAGAATGTGTGGAGATGTGTATATCATACACCCACCAAGGCGATATACAGAGTCAGAGAAAAGTCTCTTTCAAGGGGAAGGCTTTGAAAGTAGACAGAAGGGGGGCAGCTGGGTAGCTCAGTGGATGGAGAGTCAGGCCTAGAGACAGGAGGTCCTAGGTTCAAATCCGACCTCAGACACTTCCCAGCTGTGTG
>NW_025365865.1:0-2283 GCF_016433145.1 Gracilinanus agilis | reverse complement strand
TGGCCATGGGTGGGAGGAGAGCAGGGGGTGAAGGGGAAAGTAGGGGCCTAAAGTATGTAAACAGGTTAAAAATGAATATTAATAAAATAAAATAAATTAAAATAAAATAAAATAAAATAAAAATAAATATGTTAACAAAAAAATGGTATGGTACTGGCTAATAAGCAGAGGGGAGGATCAGTGGAATAGACTTGGGGTAAGTGAGGTCAGCAAGACAGTGTATGATAAACCCAAAGAGCCCAACTTTTGGAATAAGAATCCACTGTTTGACAAACTGCTGGGAAATTTGGAAAACAATATGGGAGAGATTAGGTTTAGATCAACATCTCATACCCTACATTGAGATAAATTCAGAATGGGTGAATGACTTGAATATAAAGAGGGAAAATATAAATAAGTTAAGTGAACACAGAATAGTATACTTGTCAGATCTCTAGGAAAGGAAAGATTTTAAAACCAAGCAAGAGTTAGAGAAAATTACAAAATGTAAAATAAATGATTTTGATTTTATCAAACTAAAAAGCTTTTGTACAAACAAAAACAATGCAGCCAAAATCATAAGGGAAACAACAAATTGGGAAAAAATCTTTATAACAAAAAACTCTGACAGGGGTCTAATTACTCAAATATACAAGGACTTAAATCAATTGTATAAAAAAATCAAGCCATTCCCCAATTGATAAATGGGCAAGGGACATGAATATGCAATTTTCAGGTAAAGAAATCAAAAGTATCAATAAGCACATGAGAAAGTGTTCCAAATCTCTAATAATTAGAGAAATGCAAATGAAAACAACTCTGAGGTATCACCTCACGCCTAGCAGATTGGCTAAAATGATAGAAGGGAAGAGTAATGAATGTTGGAGGGGATATGGCAAAATTGGGATATTAATGCATTGCTGGTGGAGTTGTGAATTGATCCAACCATTTTGCATGGTGTGTTATTTGGAATTTTGGGGGGTTCCATTTACAGGTATATGGGGCCTCATTCTAGCTTTAAATGACAAACTTCCTATGGACACTTTGAAACTACATTTTCCATGATTCAATGGGTTTCCAGTTTCTGACGTGATGACGTCAACCAACGGGAACCAATGTAGAGCGTGACTTAAATTAGGGGTAGAGCTTGGGCTCAGTCTTTTTTGGTATGAGGCAACCACGTGGAGGGAAGAAAATGCCGGGAGGTTTGAAATAGCTTTCATCAGGCACATGGTCTTATATATTTTACCAACATGGCCATGGTAATTAAAATATTACTTTTCCTCATAATACCAACCTTTATCGTTTTTAAATATAACAATGGCAATTTGGAACTATGCCCAAAGAGCTCTAAAAGACTGCCTGCCCTTCAATCCAGCCATAGCATTGCTGGATTTGTACCCCTAAGAGATCATAGATAAACAGACTTATACAAAAATATTTATGGCCACGCTTTTTGTGGTGGCAAAAAAAATTGGAAACCGAAGGGATGCCCTTCAATTGGGGAATGGCTGAACAAGTTGTGGTATATGCTGTGTGTTATTTGGAATTCTGGAGGTTCCATTTAAAAGCATTTGACAAACTTCCTGTGGACATGTGGGGGACTTTGAAACTACATTTTCCATGGTCCAAAGGGTTTCCTGTTTTGGATGACGTCTTCAAGGTAAAGCCCAGCTTTAAATATTGGGAAGTTGCATTTGACTTCCTCTTTACTATGTAGAGATGATGGAGGAAGGTATGGACTGGTGGCATTTTTTGAAATAGTCAGGCGTGGTCTTATATATTTTACCAACATGGAACTGGTAATTAAAATATTATTTTTCTTCATAATATCAGCCTTTATCATTTTTAATCATTACAGCTGGTGATGGAATACTATTGTGCTCAAAGGAATAATAAACTGGAGGGAATTCCATGTGAACTGGAGAGACCTCTAGGAATTGATGTAGAGTGAAAGGAGCAGAGCCAGGAGAACATTGTACACCAAGACTGATACACTGTGGTAAAATCAAATGTAATGGACTTCTGTACTAGCAGCAATGTGATGACCCAGGACAATTCTGAGGGATTTATGAAAAAAGAATGCTACCCACATTCAGAGGAAGAACTGCAGGAGTGGAAACACAGAAGAAACACAACCACTTGAACACATAGGTTGATGTGGACATGGTTGGGGATGTGACACTAAACGACCACACAAATGCAACTATCAATAATATGTAAATAAGTCTTGATTGATGACACATGTTAAAACCAGTGGAAATGTGCATTGGATATGGGAGGGGGAAAAGAAGAGGGTGAAGG
>NW_025365864.1:0-6123 GCF_016433145.1 Gracilinanus agilis | reverse complement strand
TATATATACATATACACACACAAACTTTCTAACTCCATAAAAAAAGTTCTTGCATGGCACCGGAACCTCTCATACACTCATAGTTTTCTTAAAAGTATTTTTCCCACTTCCTGTATAGTCCATTTTCTATTACTATTCTACATATTAGATACATGAATTCAATAACAAAAGCTTCTACTTAAGACATAAAACATAGGAAAATGAATTAAATAATTAATGTATCATCTTCACCATTAAACAAATAGTTTCCACTTCCTGTACTTTCTTAAATTCAGATGTGTTAAAATTTGAAACCTTCTAGGGTAAAATGTGGGAGATGAAAAACTATTATTTGATTTTTGAGCAATCGTTGAGGTCCCCTTCAGCTCTCAGATTCTATGATATTTTGAAACTTATGTTTCATTTAGAAAGTGTCATATGACAGGTTACAGTCTTGGATAACCTCTTGTCTAACTTACAAAGTCAGAAAAATTCTTCCTTGAAGAATATTTTGTAGAAATCTATCTAGTTCCTTGAAATTGATCTTTTCTCTCCCACTCTGATCACAATTAATGACTTGACTGTTTTCTTCTCTCTTGTCATTCGACTCTTCTTATTTTTTTCTTGTTTCATCATTTAATTTCTCTGACAACTCTGCTTTTAAAAGTTTCCTTGTAGAATGGTCAATAGCACCACCTTATATTAGAACTGTTATGCACCCAAATGTACACTTTTTTGAAAAAAATAGATTCCACCACCCCCTCAGTGATGTAAGGATGGGATTTGTGCAAGGGTGATGGGACAAAAGGAGCCAGAGAAGGAGTGGCTGACAATTGGTGACAGTTACTGACAGTTGAGAGACCAGAGGGAATTCTGGGAAATGCGCAGGAGGAAGGAGTAGGGGAAGATCTTTCAGCAGGGGACTGAGAAAGGGAGGAGGTCAACTTTCCAGCTTTGATCCAGTCCTGAGGGCTTCCTAAGGATCTTCTTTGGAAACTGAACCCTGATTCCCTCATCAAAGACATTCCATCACATCTCTCCCATCAAGACTTCAACCATCGAATCACCTAAGTTTTTGGACTTTATTTTGGGAGTGATCTCTTAGTCTCCTTCTCCCCTTACCCAACCTTGCTGAGAGACCCCCTTTCAGTAAAAACTTATAATTATAGAAGGGATAGAAATAGAATAAAAGAAATAGAATCATAAGGAGAGGGAGGGAGAAAAAGCTTGGGAATGAGAACCCCAAAGGTTCCCACCCAAGTGACTGACACCAAAGAAATAGAGAAGAGGGCACCCCAAAATCCTTCTGCCCTTCACCCCTTTCCCTAATCCCTGAATTGCAAATAATGAAGCAATTCATTAGTCAGATAACATTCTGGAGTGCCTGAGAGACAACAAGGGAGAGGGGAACCACAGCTTGATCTGGCTGCCTCCATCTTAGAGCCAGACCACCCACTTTAAAGTTGACTGACCTTGGGGGAGTCTTATGCGAACCCCGCCCTCATTCAGAATTAGATTGTGATACCACATACCTCATCTTATAGAGAAGCCTTGCCCCCAACTCCTGTGGGGTGGCAAAACAATCCAGGTCACCCAGTTTCGGAGTGACATCCCCTCGAAGTCTCCCAGTGTATATTTGGCAGGAGGGGAGAGCAAGAAGTGAGTCTCACCCTCATAGACTCTATCTCTCCTCCATCCCTAACATTGGTGGATGGCTCTCATTTTTATTACAGTGAACAATATTTCTTTGAATCTATTCACCAAGGGAAATAAAACAAAGATAATCTTCATATTCTATATATGTTCTCCTTGGCTTAAAAATGTTGCTGTTCTGGCACATCTAGTTAGTTACATAAACATATCTGAATGTTCATGTATTAGGCATTCATTAGTTTACTCATAGCATATTTGTAGGAATTTATCTCAATTACATAATAGATTTGAATTCAAAGATTGGCATAAATAAGTGACATTGGTCACATACTGATGTTACATACATAAATCACCTATAACAATGCTCACCTGTGCTACATATATAACATCCTTAGAAATTATCCTTCTGTCAGAACATATCTGTCCAGTCAATGTTTGGACAGTCTTGTTATTTCTATGCTGATTCCCTATCCATTCTGTACCCTTCCTTTTGGTGCTATGCACTGTTCTACATATGCAACTCTGAGCCTAAGAATAACTCAGTTTGATTATGTTATGTCATTTGTAATCAGAAACAACTTTTCTGCTCCACAATTTTCTCATGGCATTTTGTACCTCTGCATTTCTCACTGTGTAGATAAGTGGGTTCAGCATGGGAGTGATGAGAGTGAAAAATATAGTCACAGCTTTATCCATTGGGAAGGTGGTCACTGGTCGAAGATACATGAAAATGCATGGAACAAAGAACAAGACAACAACAGTGATGTGGGAACTGCAAGTAGAGAGAGCTTTGCGCCTCCCTGCAGAGCTGTAACTTTTTAGGGCACGCAGGATGATAACATAAGAGAACATCAACATAATAAAACTAATCATGGAAATTAATCCTCCATTTGCAGCCACCAGCAGACCAACAATGAAGGTATCTGTACAGGCAAGTTGAATCACAGGGACTATGTCACATAAAAAGTGATCTATGACATTGGGTCCACAAAATGGGAGCCACAATGTAATAAGGATTTGTCCTGTTGAATGCAGGAAGCCCACTGTCCAAGCCAGTCCAACCAGGAGACAACATAATCGATGGTTCATTATAGTTGTGTAATGCAAGGGCTTGCAGATAGCCACATATCTGTCAAAGGCCATTATTATGAGGAGAACAATCTCAGAGGCACCCAAGACATGCTCAATGAATACTTGAGTCATACACCCATTGAAAGAAATTGTTTTTCGCTCACACAATAAGTCAGCTAGCATTTTTGGGACAATTGAAGATGAATAGCAGGCATCAATTAAGGACAAAAAAGAAAGGAAAAAGTACATTGGGGAATCCAGAGTATGGCTAAAGGTTATAGTGATGACAATGAGGACATTTCCCATCACAGTGATGATATATGTGATTAAAAATATAAAAAACAAGACTCTTTGCATCTCAGGATTCTTTATAAGACCCAATAGGATAAACTCAGTTACATTGATCCTGTTTTCCATTTGAGTTTTGTGACAATGCTATGCTCTGAGACAAATGTCAGCTGGTTACTAATGTAGACAGCTCCTGATGAGCCCAATCTTTTTATCTTTAGCAATTCACTCCTTTCCACAATATACCTGTATAGAGAAATAAAAATTATATATCTCATAGGTGACAGATCCAAGTTTTCTGATAATGAATTCAATCCCTGCCACTGGCACCTAAAACACTACATTGGCCAATAATCTTAGAATCCAGAATCCATTTATAACATTTATCATTACTATACCCCAAATCTACTGTCATCATTTTTCTTCATTAGTGAAAAGATTTGGTGGCTGATCTCCCCTATCATTTAATCACTCCAGTAAGTATAGTGCATAGGAAAATGGGAATAGATAAGAAAAATAGCAAACTGTCACAATAGTGAACAAGAACACTAATAAGTTCCAAGGGAGGATTTAAAGTTATGTTCCAGAATATTTAGATTTTAAAATGATAGTAAGTTACATGATAGGTAAGGGGGGATGGAAGAGACACACAGAGACACACAGAGAGAAACAAAGACAGAGAGAGAGAAAATAGATGCATATATATGTGTATATATATATATATATTTGATACCCTTACCCTCTGGGTTCTCTTATTAATCTAGGAGGAAAATCACAATGAGGAGCATGAAAGCTCATGATTACTGGAGATATTAAAGACACATCAGCTTATACCATTGCCCACCCATGTAGGGCTTTCTATTCTACCAACATGCCCACCTATTACTTCATGGATTTGACATAGTACTAAAAACTACTATTTTAGTAGCACTAAAAAGAGGAACCATATTATTTGAAGATCCTCAGAAATGCTGGTCCAAATAGAAATGACATTAAAGTCATTCTTCCACTTTTTTGATAAACTTAAGAAACTAACAATGGATTTGGTGATGGGAAGTTTCTGTTTATTTTTCAAAGCTTGTCACTTATGTGTGTTTATGTATGTGTATGTGTTTCTCTGTGTGTGCATGTATGTCTGCTTTTGATGTATGGTCTGTCCCCAAGGGAGTGTGAGGGGGAAAAAACAAAACAAAAGAAAAAGCTTCCTATCAATGAGAACAATTCAAAAGCACAAATGAGCTTCCTCCATAGCCAGTATGCTTTTCTTCAACAGAGTTAGTGAAGGGTAGAGGAAAAATTGCTAGTATGTTATAGGAGGGGTTCTTCTAAAAGCAGGAGTTATACTAGATGCCCTTTTTAGTGAAAATTTATTATATTGGGATTATACATGCATATAAAGGCTACCTGATCAAGTAGATATGGTGTCAATTTGGGATTTAGGAAGAATTGAATACAAATCCCTCTGCTCATAATTACTGGTTGCATGTAACCATGAGGAATTAATCATGCAGGGTTCTCTCCTCATTTTAATAGGGATAACAATACCTGTAATATTTAAAAGAGTGTTATTGGAAAACTTAAATGAGATTAATGGACCAACCAATCAATCGGTTAGTAAGCATTCATTAAATACTCTTTATGAGTTGGTTGCTCTGCCACTAACCTAGGTAATTCAGATATAGAGACCAAGTTGAAAAGTCAAACAAAAAGGCCATTCCTTCAGAGAAGACAAAAATAAATATAACTCTCTCTCTCTCTCTCTCTATCTATCTCTCTATCTCTCTATCTATCTATCTCTCTTTCTCATTCTCTATCTCTCTCTCTAATTTTCTCTCTTTCTCTGTCTCTCTTTTTCATCTGTTGGTCTATCTGCCTGTCTGCCTGTCTGTTTGTCTGACTGTTTGTCTGTTTGTTTATCCATCTATATCATTGGTAAGTGTCACTAGAAGATTATTGGAGATTAGAAAAGATTATAGGAAAGGGAATTCAAAATGATCATTAAAAGAAACTAGGAATTCTAAGAGGCAGTGATAAAAAGAGATTATATTTCAGGTATCAGGGACAGTCTGCATAGAGGCAAGAATTCAGGAAATGGAATGACATGATCTAGAAGCAAAAATAGTATCATTTTCAGTAGACTATAAAGGTAGTAAAAGGGACTAATATATAACAAGGTTTGAAAGATAGTTTAAACTCTCATGAGTTGAAGCAATATATATATATATATTTAATTTTGTACTGAAGTTAATAAGGAGTATTTAGAGTTCGTTGAATAGGGAAGTGATACAATATGATCATACTTGTGCTTTGAGAATATAACATAAATAATATTAGATGAAAAATTTAAAGTATCAAATAAATGTAAATAGATAGATTTATCTGGCTTTATATTTATATTTATATATTGTCCTGTCACTTTCATGACATATGGATCCTCTGCATACCCAAGTTTTGTTCTCACAAGAAAATTTCCTTTGTTAATACAGACTAGCAGTAATTCTGCAGCTTAAAATTTTTAGGTATTGTTTCAGGGCAAGAAGAGGTTAAATGACTTTCAGAGGCATATACCAGAAGTGGAAAGTTGACTCACATATGAGAGAGAAAGAGACAGAGAGAGAGACAGAGAGAGAGACAGAGAGAGAGAGAGAGAGAGAGAGAGAGAGAGAGAGAGAGAGAGAGACAGAGAGACAGAGAGAGACAGAGAGAGTGACAGAGAGACAGAGACAGAGACAGAGAGATGTGAACTGGAAAAACCTCCAGGAATTGATGCAGAGTGAAAGGAGCAGAGCCAGAAGAACATTGTACACAGAGACTGATATACTGTGGTAAAATCGAATGTAATGGACATCTGTACTAGCAGCAAAACAGTGACCCAAGACAATTCTGAGGGTTTTATTGAAAGGAACACTACCCACATTCAGAGGAAGAACTACAGGAGTAGAAACACAGAAGAAAAACAATTGCTTGGACACTTGGGTTGATGAGGACATGATTGGGGATGTAGACCTGAAAAGAGCACACCCATGTAACTATCAATAATGTGTAAATAAGTCTTGACTGACCACACATAATAAAAAACCAGTGGAAATGTGAATTAGGTACAGAGGAGGGGAGTGGGGGGGTTGAGGGGGT
>NW_025365863.1:0-6327 GCF_016433145.1 Gracilinanus agilis | reverse complement strand
AAATCAAAAGTATCAATAAGCACATGAGAAAGTGTTCCAAATCTCTAATAATTAGAGAAATGCAAATCAAAACAACTCTGAGGTATCACCTCACACCTAGCAGATTGGCTAAAATGAAAGAAGGGGAGAGTAATGAATGTTGGAGGGGATGTGGCAAAATTGGGACATTAATGCATTGCTAGTGGAGCTGTGAACTGATCCAGCCATTCTGGCTGGCAATTTGGAACCATGCTCAAAGGGCTATAAAAGACTGCCTGCCCTTTGATCCAGTCATACCATTGCTGGATTTGTACCCCAAAGAGATCATAGATAAACAGACTTGTAAGAAAATATTTATAGCTGTGCTTTTTGTGGTGGCAACAAATTGGAAAAGGAGGGTATGTCCTTCAATTGGGGAATGGCTGAACAAACTGTGGTATATGCGGGTGATGGAATACTATTGTGCTAAAAGGAATAATAAACTGGAGAAGTTCCAGGCGAACTGGAGAGACCTCCGGGAACTGATGCAGAGCGAAAGGAGCAGAGCCAGAAGAACTCTATACACAGAGACTGATATACTGTGGTAAAATTGAATGTAATGGACCTCTGTACCAGCAGCAATACAATGACCCAGGACAATTCTGAGGGATTTATAGTAAAGAAAGCTACCCACATTCAGAGGAAGGACTGCAGGAGAGGAAACATATAAGAAAAACAACTGCTTGAATGCATGGGTCGGGGTGGACATGATTGGGGATGTGGACTCGAAACTACCACACCAATGCAACTACCAACAATTCGGAAATTGGTCTTGATCAAGGACACATGACAAAACTAGTGGAAATGTGCATCAGACAAGGGTGGGGGGAGTGCGGGGGGGGGGGTGAAGGGGAAAGGAGGAGCATGAATCATGTAACCATGTTAAAAATGAATATTAATAAATGTTAAAAAAATTCATTCTCTTGGAGTCTCTAAGTAAACCATTATATCATCTGCAAAAAGTGATTGCTATATTTCCTCTTTGCTTATGCTTATTCATCTAATTTCTTTTTCTTGCCTCTTTGCTATAGGTAGCAATTATAGCACTATATTAAATGGTTATAATGGTAATAAGTTTCCTTTTTTTTACCCTTGATACTACTGGAAAAGCTTCTAGTTTATTCTTATTACAGATAATACTGAATTTTGATTTAAAATAAAAATTATTTATTGTCATGAAGGAAATTCTATTTATATATTTTCCAAAGTTATTTTTTCCTTAACAGGAATGGATGTTGTATCATATCAACAGCTTTTTCTAACTCAGTTGTTATAATCAAAGTTTTTTTGTTGTTATTGTTATTAATATGGTCAATTATGAGTTGAACCAGACTTACTTTCCTACTATAAATCTAACCTGGACATAGGGTATAATCTTTGTGATGTTACTACAGTATTCTTACTGATATTTCTTTGTAAAATTTTTGCATTGTTATTCATTACATATATTGGTCTATGGTTTTCTTCCTTTATTTTGACTCTCCCTAATTTACAGTTTTTAATAGAAAAAATTTAATAGAGCCTCTAATTTTTCAATTATTTTTTGATAATTAATCTAATATTAGAATTAATTATTCTTTAGAATTCCTTCATAAGCCCATCTGATCCTCTTTTATATTTTTTGTTTGTTTTTACTTTTGGAATTTATTTATAGTTTGGTCATTTTGTTTCCTGAGATTGGGTTATTCAAATCCTCTACTCCCTGTTCTGTTTATTTGGGCAGTTTATATTTTTCATTACATTATAAATAGTCAACCATTTCATTTAGATCATCAGTTTTGTTGGCATGTAATTGGGCAAAATAGTTCCTCATAATTAATTTTATTTCATTTTGATTAGTTTTAAATTCAACTTTTCCAATTTTTCATACAAATAATTAGGTTTTCTTTATTTTAAATCAGGTTAGATAATGTTTTTTCTTTTTGTTGAGTTTTTTCCTTTTTTAATAGTTCTTAGTTTTGTTATTGATTCAATAGATTTATTTTGTTTTTAGTTTTATTTATCTCTTCGATTTTTAATAATTTCTATTTTGGCATTTAATTGGAGGTATTCCTTTGCTATTTATTTATTTCCTTTAGTATTTTTAGTTGTATAATCAATTCACTAAGTTGTTCTTTCTTTTATTGATTAAAGTGTTTAGAGATATATATTCTTCCCTAAGGAATACTTCAGCTGTGTTGAAAAAAAATCGGTATGTTAATTTCTCCTTTGACTCACCCACTTTTAGAATTATAATATTTATTCTGAAATTAATTTAATAATTTTATAATGTCTTTAATGGAATATAATTTTATTATATTTTTGTCCTTAAAAGACAATAGTCCTGCTTTTTTATGTCTGTCAGATTTTTAGGTCCTAATTCATGACAATTTTTAAAAATGTGATGCATAGTTGAAAAATATATACTCCTTTCTATTCCTGTTCAATAATCTATGGATATCTCTTATATGTGACGTCTAAAAATTCTATTCAGATCCTTTATTTTTTTTAATTTACTTTTTGGTTAGTTTTATCTATCACTGAGAAGGAATAAAATGGGATCTACCACTATAACAGTTTTTGCATATATTTTCACCTATAATTCTAAAAATTTTTCCTTTATTTAAATGATATTCCATTTGGTATATATGTATGCATATATACACACATACACACACATTTAGCATTAAATTAATTCATTGTCTTTGAGCAAAAAAAGTTTCTCTATTTCTTCAATTAACCTTAATTTTGCTGTTGCTTTGTTTACATGAAGTTTACTACTCTAGCCTTTTTCCCTTCCTCCCTTAATCTGGCCTCCCTCTTATTTACCTTCCCCTTTCCTTTTCCCTTTTCTCTCTTTTTTCCCTATTCAGTAAAATATTTTCCTCCTCCTGAAGCTAATTCTGTGAATGTGTCTATATTTTACCCTCTCCTTTGACCAGTTCAAATGAGAGTGAGATTTAAGCCCCTTACGTGTTCCTCTTCCATCCCTTTTCATTCTTTTTCAAAGGTTATACAAACATAACAGGATCATTGCTAGGACCTCTCTTTAGTTGGACTTCCTCTATATCCTTCATGATGATGAGTTCTGAGGGAATTCATATATCAGTTTCCCATATTAGAATATAAGCAGTTTATCTTTGCTTAGTCAATTATAATTACCTGTATGCTTACTTACCCATGATTATTGATTTCAAGATTCTCTTATCTCCTATGTCTGTATTGCAAGTATGTATGCAGCTCTGATATTTTCATCAGTAATCATTAGAAGTTTTCTATTCCATTAAAGGTCTATTTAATTGTCTGCAGGATTATATTCTTTCTTTTTTCTGGATAAATGTTTTTATTTGCAAGCCTAAATCATTTGCCTTTTGAATAATATATTCCAAGCTTTCTGCTCATTTATGTGGTGGCTGCTAAAGCTTTTGTGATCCTTAGCTGTGGCTCTTTAATACTGGAATTATTTCATTTTGACTGTTTGAAAAATGTTTTTGTTTGACCTGAAATCTCTAGCTATGGGCTTCAGTACTCCCAAAGTTGTTTGATCCAGGGTAATGTCTGATCATTCCATTCTGTTATAAGCTCTGCAAGCTACTGACCTGGGTTTGAGTCTGAGCAACATCCCTGTGGGCTAGCTCCTGGTTGGAATTCTGATAGACTTCTGCTGGAGTCAGAACTATCACTGAACTAGAAAGCTCTGCTGTTTCAGTGTGACATAACTACAGGCTCCCCTTTGGCTTGCAATTCTTGTCCTGTTTATTCCTTTGCAGGCTTCAGACTGAACTGGAGGCTGGAACTAAGAACCATTCTGTTAATGCATTCAGAGCTACACAGCTACTGTTTGCATCTGAACTTGCTCATCACTCAGGATGCCACATAGAGCTTTTCTCTAATCTTCACCCTAGAATTCCACCCAGAGGTACAGGTCCCTTTCTCAGTTTGTTCTGGATCTGTGACCCCAAACTGAGTATTGAACTACAGAGTTGCCAATTGCCCCCCTGTTCTCACTCTTGCAAAAGGTTGGGGAACTCCTCCTCTATGGATCTGAGACTTTTTTCTTTTTTTTTCAGTCTTCCTTTGGCCCCAGCTTTGGGATGCTCTGCATATTATTCCCCTGTCAAGCACCTATATCGAGTGTCTTCATATTTCTCTGTCTCTCTATTCTGACTTAGTAGGAAATGTGACTCAGAGTGTGCGTGTGCTTTTTCATTGGGTTTTCTAATCTGAACTCAATCTGATAAGTTTTCTAGATCCATTAAAAGTAATTTTGGGGGGATATGAGCTATAATTATTTCAGATTCTTCACCACTTTGACTTTATTTCTCTAGAATGAATTATTAAAGAGTTTATGAGCACTGTGAAAAGGAAACACTAAGAGCCAGGAGAAATTTATCCACAACAGAAGACAAACAATTGCGCCACATTAATCCAATTTCCTTCCTTAGCAGTCACTCAGTTGTTGGATCAGAACAATGCCACAGATATTGTATTCTAGACTTTAGCAAGGCAATTGGCAAAGTTTCTAGTGATATCTTCTTAGACAAGACAGAAAAATGCATTCAAGGTTATAGAATAGTTATATGAATTTAATACTAGATAAATGGCTGAACAAAGAACAGTGATTAATGAATTAATAACAACCTAGAAAGAGATTTCTGCTGGAGTGTCCTTGGCTATATTCTCAGGCCTTTTCTGTTTGACCTTTCTTCTTTCTCCATGGCTTATGTGAAGGCCAAGACAGAATGCTTATCAGATTTGCAGATGACCTAAACCTGGAAGAAATAATACAATCATTAGAAAAGAGAATTAGGAACCCAAAGGATCAGGCTGGATGAAATACTAAAATTTAATGCAAGCATCTGTTTCGTGATTCTATTTGTGGGTTCCAGAAATTGGCTACATTAAGTATAGAATGAGGGAGGCATGGCTGGAAAGCAATTGCAATGAAAGATCCCTAAAGATGCTACTGGACAACAACTCAAAATGAGTCCGCAGCATGGCACGATGGTCACAAAATCCATATCTTGGATGTGTTAATAGATACCTGGTCCCAGTCTTCTCCAGAAATGAGGGTGCTGACAGCTTCACCATTCTCTTTTTAAGATTTTATGTGTGTGTGTGTGCTTTTCATACCTTTAAGCACAATACAAAGTTTAATTGTTATTGTTATTCTGCCCAGATCAGACCATACATGGAGGTCTGTGTTCAGTTACGTTCACCATTCTTAGAAATTATATTGATGGGTTTGGGAGGTAGATGGAGATCCAGGCCAGGTGCAAATCTGGTCTTACCCACTTCCTCACTATGCAATCCTGGGAAAAGCCACTTTACTCCAATTGCCTAGACATTACTGCTCTTTTGCCTTAAAACTGATACACAATATTGATTCTAAGACAGAAGGGAAGGATAAAAAAAATTATATTGACAAAGTAGAAAGAAGGAGGAGCCAAGATTACGAAGGTATGAGAAAAATATGCTTTACAAACAACAGATAAAGGTTTTGTGGTATTTATTCTTAAAAAGAGGAAAGAAGAAGTTTAGAAACAAATAATTATATAAAAATATCCCATTTTTATGCTAAAAATAATTGTGAGCATAGCATGTTAAGATATGCAAAGCACCTTACAAATATTATTTTATCCTAATAATTCTGGGATATAGGTATTATTATTTCCATTTTTACAGATAAGGAAATTGAGGGAAACAGATTAAATAACTCACACAGGTTCAAACACCTCACAAATGTCTGAAGCTCAGTTCTTCCTTACTCCGTGCTCTTCACTATCACCACAGGGCTAACTAGTTACCTTTCTTCAAGTATGTGAAGAGCTCTCAAAAAGATGCTTTCCCCTTCTTGGTGCCAAAGATAGACCTGGAATAATGGGATGAAGGTGCGAAGAGGCAAAATTGGACATTGACATGGACTTCATCCCAATTCAGTCTAGCCAAAACTGAAATGGGCAATCCAAAAAGCATGAGTTCCTCCTCACTTCAGGTCTTCAAGTGAAAGACAGATGAAAACCTATCAGGGTTGTTACATTCATTGTTCTTCTACACATACAACTTGGACTAAATTTCTTCATGGTTCCTTTTTACCTCTGTGATCACATTTTTAAAACTCTCTTTTTTGGGAAAAAGAAAGTTATAAATGGAATTTTAAAACAAACCACCACCATTACCAACTCCATTTGGAGTTATAAAGGCACAGTTTCCATTATGACTTAAACCTCAATAAAGTTCTTGAAAATTGACAGACCATGTAAAATATATACTGGCAACACCCACACCCATAATAATATTATAATAAATAATAAATAAATATAACAAATA
>NW_025365862.1:0-2496 GCF_016433145.1 Gracilinanus agilis | reverse complement strand
CCGCGGGGTGGAGCACACCTGTTGGGCTGGAATGGCGAGGCCGGGAAAGGAAGGGCGTGCCGAAGGGCTGAAGAGGCTGAGATTGGGCCGTCTGAGCGCGCAGGTCCTCGAAGGCCCAGCAGAGGCTCCAAACTTTACTCAGGTGGCCGGAGGGAGCCGCTGAGAAATTCTGAGCGAGGGAGAGGTAGGGCCAGGTCTGCACGAAAGAGAGTCAGGCCATGATGTGATGGGGAGGTAAGACTGGAGGGAGGAGAGACCCTTGCCAGACAGCCAGGTGGCTCAGTGGCTAGAGCACCAGACCTGGAGACGGGAGGTCCCGGGTTCAAATGTGACCTGAAACACTTCCTACCTGTGTGACCCAGTTACCAAGTCCTTACCTCTCTTCTGCCTCGGAACTGATTTTTAGTATTGAGTCTAAGACTCTAGAAGGTAAGCACAAGCACAGTTCCTGGCACACAGTAGGAACTTAATAAATGCTTATTGGGAGGTCCTGGGTTCAAATCTGACCTCAGACACTTCCCAGCTGTGTGACCCTGGGCAAGTCACTTGACCCCCATTGCCTATCCTTACCTCTCTTCTGCCTTGGGGTTTCCTTGGCAAAGATACTGGACAGGTTTGCCATTGCCTTCTCCTGTATATTGGAGTCAATATACAGTATTGACTCCAAGACAGAAGATAAGGGTTTAAAACAAATAAATGCTTATTGATTGGAGACAGCTAGGTGGCTCAGTAGTCAGGCCTAGAGATGGGAGGTCCTGGGTTCAAATGTGATTTCAGACACTTCCTAGCTGTATGACCCTAGGCAAATCACTTGACTAATATGCCTCAGTTTCCTCCTTTGTAAAAATGAGCTAGAAGGGGCAACTAGGTGACTTAGTGGATTGAGAATCAGGCTTAGAGGCAGGAGGTCCTGGGTTCAAATCTAGCCTCAGACACTTCCTGGCTGGGTGACCCTGGGCAAGTCACTAAACCCCCACTGCCCAGCCCTGACTCTTCTGCCTTAGAACACTACTGATTCTAAGACAGAAGGGAAGGGGTTAAAGAAAACAAGCTGGAGAAGGCAATGGCAAACCTGTCCAGTATCTTTGCCAAGGAAACCCCAAATGGGGTCCCGGAGAGGCACCTAGTAAGCACATGGGGCTGAGTGTTTGCACATCATCTTATTTGTCCTCAAAGTGCCCAGGAGGAGGCGCCCTGGGTGGGGGTATCGGCTCTTTATCACCAGAAGGGTCAAATGCCTTTCGTGGGGTCACAAAGCTAGTAAGTGTCAGGGGCAGGATTTGAACTTGGAGCATTCTCCAAGTCACTGAAGTTCGGGGATGTAGGGAGGAATACACTTGCTACCTTTAGGTATTTAAGGGGCCATCTAGGAGAGGAGGGAATGGCTCGTCCTTGGCCGCAGAGGGCAAGACCAGGAGAAACGGAGGAAAGATGCAGAAGGACAAAGGACTTTGGACCCAGCGAGGAGGCAAACGTGGCTGGTGGGGGGTATTTTGGAGGGGAGGCAGAGGGGGAAGTTGCTTACATGATATTTAATAGAGATGAATTTAGAGCCCTACCCTTGGCGGCAACGTGGCACAGTGGCTAGAGCTCCAGGTCCAGAGTCTGGAAGACCCGAGTTCAAATTTGACACAGCTCCTTATAAGCTGAGTGATTCTGGGGAAGTCAATGAACCTGTTGGCCTCAGTTTCTTCATCTGTCAAATGAGCCGGAGAAGGAAATGGCAGACCACTCCAGAATCTGCCAAGAAAACCCCAAATTCAGGACTGAACAACAACAATGGGGCGGCCGGGTGGGGACCGGGGTAGGAGAGCAGAGACAGAGATAGGGAGAAGCAGAGAGAGAGATCAGAGGGAGAAAATAGGCAGAGACAGAGAGACAAGAAGCAAAAGAGAGCCCGGAGAAGTGAGGGGATAAAGGAGAAGCAGGAGACAGATGGGGAGGAAGAGGGAGCAAACGAAGAGCCAGGAAGAGAAAGAAAATGGACTGGAGAGATGGGGATGAAGAGAAGAAGGCCTCGAGAAGAGGCAGGGAGCCCAGAGGACCAGAGTGAGGGGGCAGGCCGGGGGACAGAAAGAGGCCTGGAGACCGAGAAGGCAAGACGGGCCAAGAGAAACAGGAGCAGACATGGGGGAGTCAAGGCAGAGGCAGCAGCAAAAAGAGGGGGGCGAAGAAATAGAAGGGCTGGGCAAATAGAGGAGAAACATGGGGAAGCAAGCAAGGAAAGAGATACAAAAAGAGAAAAGGGAGAGGCAAGAGGGAGGTGGATAGAGGAGAGGAAGAGGAAGCATACAAGAAAGAGAGGGGGAACAGAGGGAAGGGAAGGTGGGAAAACAAGAGAGAAAAAGATAAGAGGAAAAAGAAAAGGGTGCATATGAGAAAGAAAAAGAATGAGAGAAAGAAGGAAAGAAAAGAAGAAAGAGAAAAAAAAGAAAAAGAAGAGAAGAGAGAAAGAGGAAGAAAGGAAGGAGTGAGGAAGGAAGAGAAGAAAGGAAG
>NW_025365861.1:0-9939 GCF_016433145.1 Gracilinanus agilis | reverse complement strand
CTATCCCCTTCACCCCCACCCCACCCCGCACTCCCCCCACCCATGGCTGATGCGCATTTCCACTAGTTTTGTCATGTGTCCTTGATCAAGACCAATTTCCAAATTGTTGGTAGTTGCATTGGTGTGGTAGAAAAGAAGTGCTTTTAAAAGGGAATGACATCTTCCTGTGAGTCAGTTCTTCTCTCTTTTTTGCCTTGAACTAGACCTAGAGGAGCTCTGGCTGAGAACCTTGGCTTGCTTTATATTTCTCCTTAGAACTACAGGTGGGTGAGTGAAGGCTGACTCCCTTAGCCTCCCTGGAGGTACTAGCCTCCAGAGGGGCCCTTGATTAGGAGGAGCCCTTGTGGCTAAAACCCTTGTTAATTGACTTTTAGGCTCTCTGGCTGGGCCTCTGGAGCTCTGCTGGAGTAAAGCCAAGACTTGAACACATAATCTAGTTTGCTAAGCTAGATCTCATACTCTACCCTCTTCTTGTTTCTCTACTTGACTCTCTCCTATATTTTATAAATAAATTGCTAAGAAAATCATTAGGAATTGAATCAATTCCTTGGCGACCACCCCTTTAAATATTCAGTCAAACCAACCATCATTTTTCCCCTTTACATTGATAAAGGCTGATTCAAATGAATTGCCAACAAACCAACCCTTCCCTTTCTGCTTTCAGGTAGAGTGTTCTGTATTTGGTGACTACAGACACAAGTATTGACCTTTTGACCATGTCACCTCCCACCCCAGACTCAACCAGCTCCAGAGATTCCCAGGTTCAAATATAAAGTCCTATTTTTTTTATTTAAAAATTTATAAATTATATATACATATATTATATAAATATATATAATTATGTAAATGTATAAACAATAAAAATTTTTATTTTTAATTTTTTAAAAATTCTGATTAGAATTGACACTAAGTATCAGGGCTAGGCGATTGGGGTTAAGTGACTTGTCCAAGGTCACACTGCTCAGAAGTTGTCAGTTTGGGCTGGAACCCAGGTCCTCCTGACTTCAGGCCTGGCTCTTTATCTACTGAGCCACCTAGATGCTGCATACCTCCCCCCTTTTTGACTTTTAAAACTCTTCATACCCTGGGCTCTTCCTCCCTTTCCAGTCTTCTTTCTCTTTATTTCCCACAGCATAGTCTAAAGTGCAATGACAGCACCCCCAGGTTCCATGTCTGGAGTGCTCTTCCTCCTCTCTTCCTCTTCATCTTGGCTTTCCTGCTCTCCTTCCAGACTCAGCTCACATCCCTCCTCTATTCTCTCCATCCCCTGAGCCCAGCAGCACCAATAATGCCTTCCCCCTCTGTAAGGCACACAGCTGTTTGCCTATTGTCTCCCCCAGAGAATGTCAGATCGCTGAGGGTGGGAACTGGTTCTCTACCTCCAGTCCTAGAGAGATCTGGCCCACCACATCCCCACCACATCGTAAGTGCTCAATAAATGCTGTTGATTGATGCTTAATTATCTTTCTGGATGAGCAGCGGATTTCCAAAGCTCTATCTGAGAATAGAGAGAGTTCCATGGTGGATGGGCATGGGCTACAACCCCCATTCCAGATGAGGAATTGTGCTGGAGAAGGGGTATGTGTGCAAAGGATGCTATCGAAGAAATGTAAGTCCAGAAAAGAAGATAGTGGCTAAGTAACACAGTGGACAGGGCACCAGGCCTGGAGTTGGGAGGACTTAGGTTCAAAGTTGGCCTCAGATACTTCTTAGCTATGTGACTGTGAGCAAGTCACTTAACCCCCATTGCCTAGCCCTGACTACTCTTCTGCCTTGGAACCAATACACAGTATCGATTCTAAGATGGAAGGTAGAGGTTTAAATTTTTTTTTTTTTTCAAAAAAATAAGATAGAGAGAGCGAAAGGAGCAGAGCCAGAAGAACATTGTACACAGAGACTGATATACTGTGGTAAAATTGAATGTAATGGACCTCTGTACCAGCAGCAATACAATGACCCAGGACAATTCTGAGGGATTTATGGTAAAGACGCTACCCACAATCAGAGGAAGGACTGCAGGAGAGGAAACATATAAGAAAAACAACTGCTTGAATGCATGGGTTGGGTGGACATGATTGAGGGTGTGGACTCGAAACTACCACACCAATGCAACTACCAACAATTTGGAAATTGGTCTTGATCAAGGACACATGACAAAACTAGTGGAAATGTGCATCGGCCATGGGTGGGGGGAGTGCGGGGGGTGAAGGGGAAAGGAGGAGCATGAATCATGTAACCATGTTAAAAATGAATATTAATAAATCTTTGAAAAAAAAATAAGATAGATAGGGGCAGCTGGGTAGCTCAGTGGATGGAGAGCCAGGCCTGGAGATGGGAGATCCTGGGTTCAAATCTGGATTCAGACACTTCCCAGCTATGTGACCCTGAACGAGTCACTTAACCCCCATTGCCTAGCCCTTACCACTCTTCTGCCTTGGAACCAATACACAGGATTGACTCCAAGACAGAAAGTAAGGGTTTAAAAAAAAATAACTTAAATTTAAATTTAAAATAAAATAGTTGCTGCTCTTCTGTCTTGGAGTTGATACTGAGACAGAAAGTATGGGTTTTAGGGGGGGAAAAGAAGATGGAGTGGTCATGTGGGTAGAACAAGGGATAACCAATGGCCAGAATGGCCCGAGTTCTCCATCAGTTATCTCAAAATGTCAAGAAGATGCAGGGAAGGCCTCCAGCCCACTGGGTGAACATGAGCAAGAAGTACATGACAGGCCATGATACACCCAGGAAGGGTAATGCCTACCCCTATGAGATCATGGATCTATTGGCATTAGATATTAGAGCTTAAGCCATTCGTCTTCACCTACGACCCAGGGAACTAGGGAGTATAATCTTATGATATTAAGACTTTTCTTTTTTTTTAACCCTTACCTTTCATCTTAGAATCACTACTATATATTGGTTCCAAGGCAGAGAAGAGTGGTAAGGACTAGGCAATGGGGGTTAAGTGACTTGCCCAGGATCACCCAGCTAGGAAGTATCTGAGGTCAGATTTGAACCCAGGACCTCCCCTCTCTAGGCCTGGCTCTCCCTCCACTGAGCCACCCAGCTGCCCCCAAGACTTTTCATTTTTACTCAACAAAGACTACAGTGCAAATAAATTTCCCAGCTTTATAATCCTGCACCCCGCTACCCTCACCCTCCTGCCCAGAACCCACTTCCATCCATAGCATTCGCCTCCAGCTGGTAAAACAAGGTCAGGAGGGTCCTTGCTTTATAAACACCAAAGGCTAAGGCAGGGTCAAATGTACACCCTGGTGCCCGCTAATGAAGGCTTTCACATGAAAAGGTTGCAAAAAGGAACAAACAGAGCAAATATCCTGGGATCTGAGGTGGTTACCAGCTTTCCTCCTGTCCCAGCCATAGCAGCCAGGAACGAAGATTAATTATTTAAAGATGGATACATGAGAGCCAGCCCAGGTGGTGAGAGGAGAGAAGGAAGCATCGCTCTGGGATCTTCCTGTTGGAATCGTGTTAATTAGCACAAGCTCCGGCGCTGAGGGAAAGAGCCCAAGATACCGAACAGTCAGAGAAGGAGAGCTTCATTACACTTTAAAAAAAAAAAAAGAACCCAGGTGAGTAAATCCCTGACAAAATGCTCTTTGAAAATAAAATTGCCTCCCCCTCACCCGGCGTGTGGCTGATTGCTGTGATGGGAGTGCTGGGATGACAAAAGGTAAGTGGAAGGAGCGAGAGGGAGGATGCAAAAGTCTCTGGAGTCTCAGCTCAAATTCAGGCTTTCTGGGCCAAGAAGGGCATTTTTTGGCAGAGCAGCAAGTGACCCTGACACTGTCCCTACCCCAGAAGTTACTGCCCCTTCCTTCCATTCTGACTTTCCTTTCCTATGCTCACTGGGCAGTAATGATAGGAGATGGGGCAACTTTGTGGCTCAGTGGATGGAGAGCCAGACCTAGAGATGGGAGGTCCTGGGTTCAAATGTGGCCTCAGACACTTCCTAGCTGGGTGACCCTGGGCAAGTCACTGAACCCCCCCCCATTACCCAGCCTTTACTGTTCTTCTGCCTTGGAACTAATACATAATATTGATTCTAAAATAGAAGGTAAGGGTTTATAATAATAATAATAATAATAATAATAATAATAATAATAATAATAATAATAATAATAGGACATTCTAGTGGAGAAAGGGCTGGGCATGCAGTTTCCAATCCAGCCTCAGATATATCACAACTGTCTGCTTCAAACAAGGACCTAGGCAGGCTAATATTGAAGGGAAAAAAAGGATGGCTTTTAAGTCAGGAGACTTGGGTTTGAACTTAACCTCTCTGGGCTTTGGGTTCCTGATCATGTAAAATGGGAGCTAGATGGAGAAACTGCAACTTAGAGATGAAATGACTTGTCCATGCTCAAACAGACTGTAAATGCCAGAGGCTGGATTTGAGCAGAGATCTTCCTGATTCCATCTCTGCTATGTCTCTAAGGTCCTTTCCAAGTCAAGACCTGTGACCACATGCCATGCTGCTTTTCAAATCTAGCTCATTTGTGGTCCATTTTGTTTATCTAGTTGTCATGACATTTATGAAAGGCAGCTAAGTGGCTCAGCAAGTGGATAGACCACCAAGCCTAGAGTCAAGAGAATCTGAGTTTAAATCCAGCCACAGACACTTACTAGCAGTGTGACCCTGGGCAAGTCACTTAATCCTGTTTGTCTCAGTTTCTTCATCTGTAAAATGAGCTGGAGAAGAAAATTACAAACTCATCCAGTATCTTTGCCAAGAAAACCCTAAATGGGTCATGAATGGGACACAACTGAACAACACATTTATGCTAGTTTCTTTATATTCAGTAATTTGGGCCAACAATTCTACAATTCAATAATTCTGGTACCATCCCTCTTGATTATTTCCACTTTATACTACATATAGCTGGTTGGTACTAGTTGGTTGCTTGTTATCTCTTTCATTAGACAATGAACTCCTTGAGGGCAGGAACTGTCATTTGCTTTTCTTTCTATCACCAGAGTCTGAACATAGTAGGTGTTTAATAAATGTTTACTAAAGGAGAAGCTGGGTGGCTCACTGGATTGAGAGCCAGGCCCAGAGACAGGAGGTTCTGGGTTCAAATGTGACCTCAGATCTTCCTTGCTATTTGACCCTGGGTAAGTCACTTAACCCCCATTGCCTAGTCCTTCCTGTCCGTCTTCCTTAGAACCAATACACAGTATTGATTCTAAGGTAGAAGATAAGGGTTTTAAAAAATAAAAATAAATAAAAAACAAATATTCACTTATTGATTAATTGGCAACAAAACCAAAGATGTATCTGGTGCAAGAATTCTATGAGAATCTTAACCAGATGGTTACACATTGATATATTGAAGTAACACCTATAGAAAACTCTGTTTAGAGCCACTGAAGTAATCTAAATTCATTGTCTCCATCTAGTAAATCATTACTAATGTATTATTTTGTAATGAAAAGTTTATGTTATTTTAAATAATTTTAAGGGTAAGAAATTTGCTGGAATTTCCTGGAATCCAGAGACTGAACTCCTTGTGGAAGATGCCATGGAGATGCCCACAGAGACCACACACTGCTTCAGGAGATCCCAATATGCAAGACTGAATTTTGGGGGGGTGTTAAATTCATTTTTTTGGTGTTAAAATACATTTGTTTTTATTAATTGCATTAGTTTTATTAAATGCTTTTATTTTTGTATGTTGTATGAAAGGAGACTGCCCCCAATTGGTTTTGTTCATGTTTCCCTTTTGTTTCCTTAACCCCAGGTTGTTGTATTTTCCCCTTGTAAAAATTGTATGTATCTTTAGTTTGCAATGTTTGAAATGATCCACTGGGGAGACTGGTCTTCCAAAGGATCACGGGGGGAATGTGTGTTTTAAAAATCTGTTGGGGCAGTTGGGTAGCTCAGTGGAGTGAGAGTCAGGCCTAGAGACAGGAGGTCCTAGGTTCAAACCTGGCCTCAGCCACTTCCCAGCTGTGTGACCCTGGGCAAGTCACTTGACTCCCATTGCCCACCCTTACCAATCTTCCACCTATGAGACAATACACCGAAGTATAAGGGTTTAAAAAAAAAATCTGTACCCTGGGAACTTCATTTTCCAGCATTCTTTTCTCTTCCTGGGGTTCCCTTGTCTTGTATCCTGGTGTTGTGCCCTGGCGTGGGTTTGTTTATAAATTTGCTGAAATCCATGCTGAGAGACTTTTTGGGGGGCTTTGGCTTTGGCTTGAGCATGGTAGGCAGCTGAGTCTCTGGCTCTTTGCTCTGCTCACTCAGCTGAAGGAACCCCTTTCTCTCTCACTTTGCTGTTATTAAATCTTATAAAAATATACTACTAGGAGTATTGTATATTCATTTTTAGTCTTACACTAGCCATTGCCCCTGCAAAAGGCTTATCTAATCCCTTAGCCTACATAATTTTCCCTATAAAATATGTACCCCAAATCATTAAACTTTGTCACTGGTCAGCTGTGTGTCTGTCAGTCTGTCAGTTCAGTCCTCCTGTAATCCCAGAATCATTTTTCTCATCCCAGTTCATTGACCCATGAGTAATTTGTGGAGCAAGACTCATCATATGGCTTTATTCTGCCCATTTCAGAATTTTGGACTACCTTAATCTGAGAAGCAGGGTAGTGGTATAAAGAGTTGCCAGAGATCTGAGTTCAAATACTGCTTCAGACACTTTTAGCTGTTTGACTCTGTACAATATATTTTACTCCTTAGAGCCTCGATTTCCCTATCTATAAAACAGGGATGATATCCAATACTACCTAACTCCCAAGTTGTTGTGAAGAAAGTGGCTGGATGCTGAAAACACTTTGCATATGTGAGCTATTATTTATCTATTCTGAAACTCACTTGGTGTCTCTCCACCATCCAACTCTTTTCTCACTTATAGCTTGGCTCTTTCTGAAAGAATTTCTACCTTAATAATATCTATAAAATAAGAAATCCAGCTTTCCCCACAATTCTCCAGCTGGCTTCACAGCTAACAACAGTCCTGCTGCTGCCCTTGCAGATGGCTTGGGAGAGCTTTTCTGACCTTGTTCCCATTGTAACACATTATCTCCTATTCACTGAAATTTCCTTAAGGATCTTTTCAGTTCTGCCAGTTCCTCTGTGCAGCCTCAACTTGTGACCTATGATGTCTCGACGTGCCTAAGAACATCCTGTCTCATTGATTTCTTTGGGATGGGACCATGACCTGGCCACTGCCATTCTGATGGGCTCCAGGCAGGTGGTGGGCCATTCGAGGAAGAAATGAGCTTGAGGGTTATTATGTCAAATGATTGCAGATACTTCTCAGCTTAGCATTACCTGGATCATTCACAGGAAGGGAGGAAAGAACTAGCATTTATTAAGTACCTTCTGTGTGCCAGGTCCTGTGCTAAGTACTTTTGAGTATTATCTCATTGGATTCTCACAACAATCCTAGGAGGTAGGCTCTGTAATGGTCCTCATTTTACAGTTGAGGAAACTGAGGCAGCATGAGGTTAAATGGCCTGTCCAGGGTCACACAACTAGTAAGTGCCTGAGGCCAGATTTGAACTCAGATCTTCCTGACTCCAGGTTCAATATTATATTCCCCGTGTCAGCTAACTGCCATAGGTTTTGGGGATGATTGCAATAGCACATCTGCTTTGTGGGCTCTTTAGCCAATTTTGCATTGAATATATGAATGCAATAAGTAAAGTTGGGGCACTAAACAATCCAGGTTCAAATCCTAACTCAGACACCTACTAGCTGTGTGATCATGGGTAAGTCACTGAACCTGTTGGCCTCAGTTTTCTCCTCTGTCAAATGAGTTAGAAAAGGACATGGCAAACTATTCTAATATCTTTGCCAAGAAAATCCCCAAAGGAGTCAGGAAGAGTGATACACAACTGAAAACAACTGAACAATAATGATACTGGGCTTGGAATCAGAAAGACATCTTCATGAGTTCAAATCTGGCCTCAGACTCTTACTAGCTAAGTGACCCTAGACAGATCCCTTAACATTATTTGCCTCAGTTTCCTCATCTGTCAAATGAGTTACAAAAGGACATGGCAAACTACTCCAACATCTTTGCCAAGAAAACCCCCAAAGGGGTCAGGAGGAATAGGACACATCTGGAAACAACTAAACAACATAAATATGGAGCTATTCATAGGACTGGCATGGACTAGAGGTCGTTCCCTACTTTGCACTCAAAGAGATCTGAAATTCTCTTACAGGCACCCAAATAGAAGTCCTGCTTGAAGGGGAAAAGAAAGACTCGGGCTTCTGTGTGAGGACAAGTCCCAACGTCCCTTTGTCCCCGATTCTGGGGCCTCCTTTCATTCGGGCTGTTCCTTTGCGTCTGGTCGGGGAGGTTAGGGAACCGCCACCAGTGGGAGTCCTGGCGCCTTTAATAGAAATTGGGCTCGCAGAGGGCATCAATATGTTGTTTGCGAGGAAGGAGGGAGGGGGGGCATCAGGAAGGGGAAGAGATGAACTTCTTTAGCTGAATTCAAGTGGAGGCATTCATTTGGATCTCCCCAAAGCCCTCGCAGTACTCTCCGATTGACTCTAATGAGTGGTTAGCCTGAAATAGCTACAGACTCCAGGGGGTCGACGGAACCTATTGAGGACCTTTCCGAGGACAGAAAGGAGCGACTATAGCTCGTACCAAGGAGAAATGTCAGCTTCCTCCATGCCTTTAGCAGAGCACTCAGCATGGGAGCATTTCTGCTCATCTTACTAATTGGGGGCTAAGTACAGGCAGAACAGAGAGGGGCACTTATGTTGCTAATAAGCAGAAAAGCTTCCTTAGGAAAATGAGGAAGACAGAGAGGACACAGAGAGCCTTCAGACAGGCAGGCAGGTGACTTTTTTTTTTTTTTTTAAAGAACTTTAAGTAGACATTTCCATTGAGTCTTTCTTTAGAAAAGGAGGCTTACAGAAATAGCATGCTAAAGGGGCTTCGGTGTCTGAAAAAGATAAAGGAACCAATTTTAATTTGCCTACCAACGTTGATGCTAATGACATCCTGCTGAGACTGTCTGTAATATTAACATACAAATCCCTACCAAGCTAAATTACATTTTCTCTGCTGACACTGGGGACTCTCTGCAGCTCTTCTTAGGTCGTTATAAGGAAATAAAAGTAAAAGAGTGATTCACCTCCCCTGCAGCACCACCATGGAAGGAAGAGTGGAGTTGGAGGGTCCTTCTAACACAACAGGACTTAACCTTTTTTGGGTCTTAGCCTTTGGCATGGGACTGATGTCTATGGATCCCTTCTTAGAAAAATATTTTCAAGTGTATGTAATAAAATACATAAGATTGCAAAGGAAACCAATTATGTTGAAATGAAGTTACTGATTTTTTAAAAAAAAGTTATAGATCCCAGGTTAAGAAGCCCTGCTCATTTTGATTTTGATTTTTCATTTCCCGCATTTACTAAAAAAAAGCCTCCAAATAACTGAACTGATGGATACAAAACTACACTTAGCCAAAAAGAACATAATTTTTGAGTTCTTTATTGCATTTATTAATAGTTTACTATGTGGTCCAATGAGCTATAAATTGTGTGTACCCTTTGAGCTAGCAATACCACTAATAGGTCTGTATCCCAAAGATATATTAAAAATGGCAGCAGCTGGGTGGCTCAGTGGATTGAGAGCCAGGCCTAGAGATGGGAGGTCCTAACTTCAAATCTGACCTCAGATACTTCCAACTGTGTGACCCTGGGCAAGTCACTTAATCCCCATTGCCTAACCCAGGGGTCGACAATGTATGGCTCTCGAGCCATATATGACTCTTTTGAGGACCAGATATGGCTCTTTCTGCAGGAGCCATAAACTCCATTTTTTTTCAGGCGCTATTACAGGAGTGTGCACTGTGAGCACTGTACGGCTCTCACGAAATTACATTTTAAAAAATGTGGCATTTATGGCTCTCACGGCCAAAAAGGTTGCCGAC